>NC_087169.1:4042116-4124616 GCF_035594125.1 Scylla paramamosain
AAATTTATTATGGAAAGACGGCTAGGTAGGCGCATAAGTCTTCAAAGTAAACTGCTGAAAATGAGCAGGCACTTATCATGACTCAAGCATCTTTTATTCTTCTTTCGCTCTTGCTCCATCTCTTCTTGCTCTCTCTCCTTCCTTCTTACTCTTTTTCCCTCTCTGTTCTGGTTTGTTATTTTATTTTTCTGTTATCTTTTCTCCCTCTATGTCCTTGTGCTTAACAATATATATATATATATATATATAGTATATATATATATATATATATATATATATATATATATATATATATATATATATATATATATATTATATATATAATATATATATTATATATATATAATATATTATATATATATATATATATATGTATATATATATGTAATATATATATATATATATATATATATAAATATATATATATATATATATATATATTATATATATATATATATATATATATATATATATATATATATATATATATATATATATATATATATATATATATAAATATATATATATATATATATATATATATATATATATATATATATATATATATATATATATATCTGGAGGGTGTACACTTCCCTTGCATGGAAGGGAAGGTGCACTGTGGTGTCCAGACAATAGGGAAGCAATGGTGGAAATGAAGAACAGGTAAGGATGGGTGACCTCACGTCAGTTATATTAAGGAAAGGAAAAACGCATTGATAACCCTGAACCCATATAAGCGATTTTGGTAGTCATCTCACTATCTCATCTTGGTCACTAAAATATGCTGAAAGTAAAATATATTGAAATGTTAACAATAGCAATATAACCGAACTTAATACCTACTAAAATACTTTATGAAACATATCGAAGGCCAAGGGCAGAATTATTAAAAGAAACACGAGCATTTTGGAAAGAGATGAAAATAAGGAATGACTAACCCTGCAGGGTTTCCCTGCTGGAGTTAATGAATCGGTTAAAACAGGTTCAGACCTATATCGCACGACAATGTGTGCTCAAATGCCTGCAAAGAGAGCAGCTGGTCCCTTTCTGTTGTATTTAATATGTGATTTAAAATATTTTATGTTTAACGTGTTTACTGTGCCAGATACCCGGACCACTTTTCATTGACAGAACAAGACAGCCGCCTGTAGGTGTTGTACACACTGAGTGAGGCGCCGGAAGGATGGGAGGGTGAGGAGGGATTCATTAGCTCACAGATGCTTGACAAATATGTCGCAAAACCTAATATGAAGAAACCCAAGGTAATTGTGTCATGATTACTAGCATATTTAATTACTGACTAAGACAGGTAAAGAGGGAGTGAAAACTGTAATAGAAGTGGTAATTATTACGCCACTCATTATTAGTAATAGCCATAGAGTGGAACAGCAATAATATTTGTAGTCATAGTGGTAATAATAATAATAATAATAATAATAATAATAATAATAATAATAATAATAATAATAATAATAATAATAATTATAATAATAATAATAATAATAATAATAATAATAATAATAATAATAATAATAATAATAATAATAACAATAATAATAATAATGATAATAGTAATAATAATACTTACTTACTGACGTGCCATATCCCGTAGGACGTCGGCAATCATGGTTTGCCACTGCTCCCTATCTCTAGTTGCTTGTATCAACTGAGCTGCAGACATTCCTCCTCCAGTCACTAGCAACAGTCCATCCATGTACTACTGCTTTGGTCCTCCTTGTGGTCTCTTGCCTTCTATTTTACCAGTTAGAGATGGATATTCCAGTCCCTCTCTTCTCATAATATGGCCAGGGAGCGCATTTGCCTACTCCTAACCGTACTCATCAACTCTCTTCCAACACCCACCTCTTGCAACACTTCCTCATTTGTTCTTCTTTTTGTCCAAGATATCTTTAGCATCCTCTTCCAGAACCACATCTCAGCTGCTTGAAGTCTTTGTTCATCTGCCTTTCTCATTGTCCAGGACTCACAGCTGTACAAGAAAACCGACCATATAAAACATTTCACAAACCTTTTTCTTGTACCCATTGATACTTTAACATTCGTCACCAAGTTTTTAATCTTGCCAAATGCATTCTTTGCAAGTACTATTCTCTTCTTTATATCCATCTCACATTTCCCATCACATGTGATCGTGCTTCCCAAATAATTAAAGTTGTCTGTTTGTTTGAGGGTTTCTGCATCAAGTAATATATTTATTTGTAGCGGTTGCTCCTCTTTCGATACTACTATCACTTCCGTTTTCTTTTTGTTAATTGTTAGGCCTCTCTGTCTGCTTGGTCTATTTAGTGTGTTAACCATGTCTTGCAGTTTGTCTTGGGATTCCCCTAGCAGCACCGAATCGTCTGCATAACTTAAGTTGTTGATGTTAGTGCCTCCCACTTTTACTCCTTCCATATCTCTTAAATCCCTCATTATAATTTCACTGTAGTAGTTGAAGAGATCAGGGGACATCACACATCCCTGTCTCACGCCTCTCTTTATGCTCTGCGTCTCCGACTCATTATCCCCTACTCACACTGCTGCTTCTTGGTTCCAATATAAGTTATGTATTAGTCGAAGATCTAATCGGCTTGAACGACTTACGTGGTCAAATCCTTGGTGTGTGTGTGTGTGTGTTTGTGTGCGGCCAAGTAATGTCTTAACACTTTCTTCCAACATCTTTGCAAATTTGTATCGAAAAGAAGACACTGAACAGTACAACGTAAACACACACACACACACACACAAACACACACACACACACACACACACACACACACACACACACACACACACACACACACACACACACACACACACACACACCATCATAATTTTTCTACTACTACTACTACTACTACTAATTATAATAATAATGATACCACCATCGCAACATACATACATCATCATTATCACCTGGTGCACTCACCCTTCAAGATACACTTTACCTTTGAAATTACACTAACAACCTTACAACCTCGCGCCAAGATCAACACTGGGCTCCAAGACTTCACCAACTTCAGAGCAGTACATCACCAAGTTAGCGGGAACGTAATACGGCCACCAGCATTACCATCACCAGTTTTAAGAGCGCAGCGCCTTTTTTTTTTTTTTTTTATGTAGGAAGGACACTGGCCAAGGGCAACAAAAATCTAATAAAAAAAAAGCCCACTGAAATGCCAGTCCCATAAAAGGGTCAAAGCAGTGGTCAAAAATTGGTGGATAAGTGTCTTGAAACCTCCCTCTTGAAGGAATTCAAGTCATAGGAAGGTGGAAATACAGAAGCAGGCAGGGAGTTCCAGAGTTTACCAGAGAAAGGGATGAATGATTGAGAATACTTGTTAACTCTTGCGTTAGAGAGATGGACAGAATAGGGGTGAGAGAAAGAAGAAAGTCTTGTGCAGTGAGGCCGCGGAAGGAGGGGAGGCATGCAGTTAGCAAGATCAGAAGAGCAGTTAGCATGAAAATAGCGGTAGAAGACAGCTAGATATGCAACATTGCGGCGGTGAGAGAGAGGCTGAAGACAGTCAGTTAGAGGAGAGGAGTTGATGAGACGAAAAGCTTTTGATTCCACCCTGTCTAGAAGAGCAGTATGAGTGGAACCCCCCCCAGACATGTAAAACATACTCCATACATGGACGGATAAGGCCCTTGTACAGAGTTAGCAGCGGAGGGGGGTGAGAAAAACTGGCGGAGACGTCTCAGAACACCTAACTTCATAGAAGCTGTTTTAGCTAGAGACGAGATGTGAAGTTTCCAGTTCAGATTATAAGTAAAGTACAGACCGAGGATGTTCAGTGTAGAAGAGGGGGACAGTTAAGTGTCATTGAAGAAGAGGGGATAGTTGTCTGGAAGGTTGTGTCGAGTTGATAGATGGAGGAATTGAGTTTTTGAGGCATTGAACAATACCAAGTTTGCTCTGTCCCAATCAGAAATTTTAGAAAGATCAGAACTCAAGCGTTCGGTGGCTTCCCTGCGTGATATGTTTACCTCCTGAAGGGCTGGACGTCTATGAAAAGACGTGGAAAAGTGCAGGGTGGTATCATGAGCGTAGGATGTAAGGATCAGGATCAACATAAGGATCAGCATTATGTAAACCACCACGCTTCTCCGTGATCAAGTTGCAGCCCTGAAGCATCAAGTAGTGTAGGTTGCTTTGCATCACCTTTAATGGCTATTTCACCTCAAGTAGCCGCATATCACCTGAAGAAGCCAAGTCAGTAGTGCCATCAGCCTTTTGCCACTACTTTATTCCCATCCGGAGTCTGAATTTAATAAGTCTTCCTTTCCAGTACCTACTTTTCATCCTTCAATGGCTATTTCACCACAAGTAGCCGTTCCAATGTCGTTCTTGAAAATGACACGTCAGTATTGGTATCAACTTGTGCTAGCAGCCTTAGGATTCTCTGTAGTCTGAATTTAACAAGTCCTTCCGAATACCTGCCAGAGTCACCCTTTCGTCTACATGTTAGCACACCTATTCCTACCGTCTGCTCCTCACCCATCACAACGCAGCGTGATACGGGATATACAAGAGGGCCTGAAGTATCCTCCGTATGCTCCTCTGCATCACCCACACCCACATCCAGCGCCCCTTCATCCACAGCGCCTCGCCGCCTTGTCTCTCCATATCCTGCGACTCACTGAGTGTTTGGCGACGCGCAGCTGACACATTATCTTGACGTCTCCCTGTGACACCTTAAGTCAGCGCTGCCTCCCCTTCCCTGCCACCAACACCACCTCCTCCCTCGTCTCTCCTGACGCTGTAAACCTCGTAAACAAGTCGTAAAACACATGTAAGCAAGCAAGCTCGTCATGCTAGTTGCGTCAACTTCTAATTAGTCTTTTTAATTTACATTCATTAACTTTATTCTCTTGTTCGTGACTAATTATAAGCTTCCAGCACCACGGCCGCCTGTACGCTCTTGTTACCTTGTTGATTGCTACTGCTGCTGCTGCTGCTGCTGCTGCTGATGATGATGCTGCTGCTGCTGCTGCTGTTTTTATCATTTTGTTCTTTTTCTTCTTATTATTTCTTTCTTTTTCTTTTCTTCATTTCATTTCTTCTTCATTCCTTCTTCTTCTTCTTCTTCTTCTTCTTCTTCTTCTTCTTCTTCTTCTTCTTCTTCTTCTTCTTCTTCTTCTTCTTCTTCTTCATTTCTTCTTCTTTTTCTTCTGCTTCTTCTTCTTATTCTTCTTCTTCTCCTTCTTCTATGGTCATTATTGGCATCTATTCATCGTTAGTGGTGTAGCTAATATAATAGTTTTAGTGTTTTATCTCAACCTTTTAACGGCCTCTAGTGGAGATTATTGATATTTCCAAGTATGTTTTCATGACTCCAGTGATAGTTTGAGTATTCTGCATCACTGGTAAAGACGCCTGCCTCTTAGACTACGATTTATAATTTCTGTAGCATCTGAATACAACTCTTATGAGAGACTAAAATGTTTATAAAATACTGGCCTCAGTGACTTGACTTTTCTTGCAACATCAACTGGCCTGAGATCACTCACATGCTGCCATTAACCACGATTTTCTATATAGAAGAGCATTTCGAGACTTCACTTCAGAAAAAAAAAAAAAAAAAAAACCTGCTGGGCCACCACGAAGGGAGGCCAACCATCCATGTCACTGGGAAATATAATCCATCAAGTTGAATATTGAAACTTGCGGGCGATACAGGCCAGAGATCACTCACATGCTGAGACAAACTACGATTTTTCATGCTGGGCCACTGCGAAAGGAGGCCAACCATCCATACCACTGAGAAATAAACCATCATACCGAGCATCGAACCCTGCAGACGATACAGGCTTAAGATGAACAAAAATCACTGCAGTGTGCGCCATAATGCGATTACAGAGGCCGAGTAGGGAAGCTGCAACTCTCCCCTCTCTATTTATTGTCTTTGTATTGGTTTGTTTCATGTTTTCTGTTATCACCCTTCGTTCTAGAATTGCCGTTTTGCACCTCAGGAGGGAAAGCAAGAGTGCATAACATTATCTCCTTTAACACACGCACACACACACACACACACACACACACACACACACACACACACACACCTTAACACTGTATTAAGCCAAGCCCCCTCAGCTTCCTCCCTTCACTTCATCTTTTACGTCTTTAGGGAATGAATAATAACGAAAAAAAGAGAAGAAATATCAGGGTGGGTGCCGGGAAAGAAAATGGGATCGAGGGTCAAGAGAAAACTGGGGTAATTAGGGAGGGTAACTGGGATATTTAGAGTTCCCAGGAGAACTTTAAGCCTCCCCCACACACCACTAAGAAGAGCGGAGGAGTGAGGAGAGAAAAAAAAAGTAAAACGAGAAGTGTGTGGTGAGAAAAGAAGGAGGAGAGCTGGAGAAGAAAATATTAAGACGCTTTATGAAGTATTGAATAAAGGGACGAAGAAAAAGAGAGGGAGAGAGGGAGAGAGAAGAGGGATGGAGCGAAGGAAGCAGACAAGGAAGGGGAAGTATATGATAAAAATAAAGTGTAAAAGAATCCTTGCGTAATGGAATTCAATTTACATTTTTGCGCGCTTCTGTCTTGTTCATGAATTACGCTACAAATGGATCTGGGCGGCGTTGTGAATACGTGGTGCTCGACAATAATTAATTCCACTCGCTGAAAATGAGGAAAATAACATTACATGATTATAAATTGTCGCTTCATCTCTTTCTTTTCTATTTCGAGGGATTAATCTGTACGGAAGGGAGGGAGAGGATGGGAAAGAGAGAGAGGGAGAAAGTAAGTGTGTGGGACAGTTGTTTAGTGAATGTTTGTGATGCGCGAATGTGTGTGTATGTGTGTGTGTGTGTGTGTATGTGTGTGTGTGTGTGTGTGTGTGTGTGTGTGTGTGTGTGTGTGTGTGTGTGTGTGTGTGTGTGTGTGTGTGTGTGTGTGTGTGTGTCGTGGATAAGTAGTGCAAAAATAGTTCAATTTCATGAGTATTTAAGTTGCATCTCGCCATGGTAAATATTTCCGGTGCCTTATTTGTTTATTTTTTATTTATTTATTTTTTTCCGGTTAGTAAAGATTCAATATCTGAAGCAAAGGAAAAACTGCGTCGCCAGTCACTATAATTTCCATCTCTGCAGGCTCTCCCAGGCATCTCTTGGACGAGTCAAAAGCTTTTCATTTCATTAACTCTTCTTTTTAAACTGACGGACTGTAAATCCTCACTCGTCTTCGTAAAGTGGCATCTCTTTTTGTTTTTATATTATATAGTTATACGATTATCAGTGATTTGTACTTCTTTTAATTAACTGTCTCCAATTTTTTTTTTGTTTTTTTCTGCTTCTTTTAACTATATATTTTTTTTTTCACTCTACGTCTCTTTCTATCTTCTATCATACTATTATCAATTATTTCTGCTTCTTTTAATTGACGGTTTCCAATTTTATTTATTTTTTAACACATTGCCGTAACATTGGATCTGTTTTTATCTTCTGCCAACATACGATTATCCACATTATTAACTCCATGTTATCCAACACTTCATGGCTAAGAACTGTCTGCCTCGTCATGGACCCAAATTCAGGCCAGGGATAAAAAAAGTGAAGACCATCAAGCTCAATCCCCTAAAAGCCACGCCACCAAACTCACGCCGGAGGGAATGATCAGTGGGTGAAGTATTTTGCTCAAAGTTTTAATGGATTGTTAACACCTTCACATCGAAACACATGAATCAAGGTTAAAAACTGAGGATTCTTTTCAAAGACACGCGGTTCGTTCCAAAGTGTATGGGCGAGTGGAGACAACTGTGTGGTGGGAGAGAATACATATTTCCTTCTGGAGTATAGCAAGTGTATGTGGGAGAAAATGTGAGGCAAGAAGTTCGTTATTAAGGACAGAAAGATAACAATGAAAGTGATTCTCTCTCTCTCTCTCTCTCTCTCTCTCTCTCTCTCTCTCTCTCTCTCTCTCTCTCTCTCTCTCTCTCTCTCTCTTGCTCGCACGACGACACTAAGATGGAAAACATGAAGGAAAATGGATGAAGACGTCTGGCCTCGCCTATAACACACACACACACACACACACACACACACACACACACACACACACACACATACACACACACATTTTCAAACACATACATGAAAGAAGACTTAGTTCGTGGTTGTGGGAAGGCAGAGGGAGCAAATGTGAGGAGGAGGAGGAGGAGGAGGAGGAGAAGGAGGTGGAGGAGGAGTATAAGAAAACAGAAAAAAAAGGCCAGGAGGATGAAAAACAAGAACAGGAAAGAAAATAAAAAGAAATTTAAGCAGAAAGGAGAACATATGAGCTGGAGACAACGGTACTTACTGAATCCAGAGAGACAAAAGAACAGTTCACCAAGACTTACGTTCTTAGAAACCAAAACCTAAAAATATATTTCCACCTTTTCGATGTGTTTTTTCCCACCAACAAGAAAAATGGGTAGGCACAATTTAAACTGGAAGATGATAAAGAAAAATAGAAATTATGTACTAAAAAGGAAGAACTGAGAAGAGTTTTTGGGATTTTTAAAATTTTTTCTTCTGCTAAGAAAAAAAAATGGCAGAGAAACTATTTTAACTGAAAGAAGATGAAGGAAATGCAATATATATATATATATATATATATATATATATATATATATATATATATATATATATATATATATATATATATATATATATATATATATATATATATATATATATATATATATATATATATATATATATATATATATATATATATATATATATATATATATATATATATATATATATATATATATATATATATATATATATATATATATATATATATATATATATATATATATATATATATATATATATATATATATATATATATATATATATAAGCAGGAACTAAGAATTTTTCTGTTTTCTAATCCGTATTTTCTCCCCCACCCACCCACACACACACACACACACACACACACACACACACACACACACACAAAAAAAAAAAAAAAAATAATATATATATATATATATATATATATATATATATATATATATATATATATATATATATGAAAAAGAAATAGATGACGAACTAGGAAAGGTTGAACGAAACGAAAAAAAAAAAAAAACATGAGAAAAAACTGGTGAATATACGAGCACTACATACACTCATTGACAATAAGACAGAACAACAACAAAGAACCAATGACAAAGTGAAGGATGACGGGAACAATACTCATACTTCAAAAAGAAGGAGAAAGATGCTGAATACACAGGGGAGGATGAAGGAAACGAAGAAAAAACCCTAAAAAAACACGGAAAAAGTTAATATACGGGTACTACATACACTCTTTCACAATACGACATAAGACAACAAGGAATGATTGACAAACTGAAGGATGGGAACAATACCTGTATTAAAAAAGGACATAAAAAGACACTGAATATACATACACACTTTCCCAATGCCAAGGTAACGTCAAGGTAACTAGCTCAGTGAGGATGACGGGAACACTCCATTCCACGCCCGAACGACCTGAGGATGCTGAGGGCAAGAGTCCAGAGCAGATTTTTATAGGTACGTCCAGCACACAGGGGAGAAAAAAAGGGAAAAGAAAAGATTCGTGAATATGAAAAAAAAGACAAGTACCCAAGTTAGAAAATGTAAGAAAATTCCTGGTATGTGAAAATAAAAAAAAAATGAAGGAAAGTCGTGATATCGAGACAAGAAGATCACAAATGAAACACGTGTTGTTGACATTACTAAGAACTAAGTCTGTCTGTCTCTCTGTTTCTTTCTCTGTCTCCTTGTCTGTCTGACTGCCTGTCTGTCTCATGTTTTTTTTTTTGTTTTTTTTCCAGTAATGATGTTGAGTTAAGTGATGAAACTAAAACCATTCAAAGCAGAAAGGTCGATAACCCTAACTGAATAGTAACAAAACTCCAAAAACTTTGACTATCAGAAAAAAAAAAAAAACTATATTCTAAGTGAAAGACATGCTTAGGGCGCCGATATCCTCTTGATTTTTTTTTTTTTTTATGTAGGAGGGACACTGGCCAAGGGCAACAAAAATCCAATTAAAAAATATGCCCACTGAAATACCAGTCCCATAAAAGGGTCAAAGCAGTGGTCAAAAATTGATAAGTGTCTTGAAACCTCCCTCTTGAAGGAATTCAAGTCATAGGAAGATGAAAATACAGAAGCAGGCAGGGAGTTCCAGAGTTTACCAGAGAAAGGGATGAATGATTGAGAATACTGGTTAACTCTTGCGTGAGAGAGGTGGACAGAATAGGGGTGAGAGAAAGAAGAAAGTCTTGTGCAGCGAGGCCGCGGAAGGAAGGGAGGCATGCAGTTAGCAAGATCAGAAGAGCAGTTAGCATGAAAATAGCGGTAGAAGACAGCTAGATATGCAACATTGCGGCGGTGAGAGAGAGGCTGAAGACAGTCAGTTAGAGGAGAGGAGTTGATGAGACGAAAAGCTTTTGATTCCACCCTGTCTAGAAGATCAGTATGAGTGGAACCCCCAGACATGTGAAGCATACTCCATACATGGACGGATAAGGCCCTTGTACAGAGTTACCAGCTGGGGGGGGGGTGAGAAAAACTGGCAGAGACGAGACGTCTCAGAACACCTAACTTCATAGAAGCTGTTTTAGCTAGAGATGAGATGTGAAGTTTCCAGTTCAGATTATAAGTAAAGGACAGACCGAGGATGTTCAGTGTAGAAGAGCCGGACAGTTGAGTGTCATTGAAGAAGAGGGGATAGTTGTCTGGAAAGTTGTGTCGAGTTGATAGATGGAGGAACTGAGTTTTTGAGGCATTGAACAATACTAAGTTTGCTCTGCCCCAATCAGAAATTTTAGAAAGATCAGAACTCAAGCGTTCTGTGGCTTCCTTGCGTGAAATGTTTACCTCCTGAAGGGTTGGACGTCTATGAAAAGACGTGGAAAAGTGCAGGGTGGTATCATCAGCGTAGGAGTGGATAGGACAAGAAGTTTGGTTTAGAAGATCATTAATGAATAATAACAAGAGAGTGGGTGAACACCACTGTTAATAGGTTTAGGAGTAGAACAGTGACCGTCTACCACAACAGCAATAGAACGGTCAGAAAGGAAACTTGAGATGAAGTTACAGATAGAAGGATAGAAACCGTAGGAGGGTAGTTTGGAAATCAAAGCTTTGTGCCAGACTCTATCAAAAGCTTTTGATATGTCCAAGGCAACAGCAAAAGTTTCACCAAAATCTCTAAAAGAGGATGACCAAGATTCAGTAAGGAAAGCCAGATCACCACTAGAGCAGCCTTGACGGAACCCGTACTGGCGATCAGATAGAAGGTTGTGAAGTGATATATGTTTAAGAATCTTCCTGTTGAGGATAGATTAAAAAACTTTAGATAGGCAGGAAATTAAAGCAATAGGACGGTAGTTTGAGGGATTAGAACGGTCACCCTTTCTAGGAACAGGATGAATGTAGGCAAATTTCCAGCAAGAAGGATAGGTAGATGTTGACAGACAGAGATGAAAGCCCTTCTTGCCCAAAAATTGCGTTTTCTGTCAGCAGCGCAGTTTAACTCTTTTACTGATATGATCTTCGTTTGTTAAGATTGAAAACATTGTACAAAATGCATACAGAAAGAAGGAAAGAGTGTGTGGAGGGTAATTTAAGAAAATTTAGTACATAAGAAAGTATCTAAAATGTTGTAGACGGATACAGAAAAGTATTTGCCTAGCAGTGAAAGGATTAATATCCCAGATGGCACTGTACGCAGCAATGCACACTGCAAACTGGGCCCTTGTCTCATCTAAAAGGCAAATGGAAACTTGCAGCATGCAATACAGGGAAATGGAAAAAAAGTGATATCCCTTAAATAAAACAAATAAAAAAAAGAGGAAAGAAAAGCAAACTTGTGGCATCCAATCTCTCTTCGGGTCCCTTTACGAACTGATAGAGGGAACAACGGCGGTAAATAATGATCGCAGGAGAGAAAAGCTAACAAGATAATGAGATTCAGGTCCAGACAGCAAGCCAGACAGACTGGCGCTTTGACACCCTACGTACCCATGTTTAAGGATGGTGGCGACGACAGTGGCAGTGGCGGTGGCGGTGGCAGTGGCGGTGGTGGTAAAACAAGCGATGGGTAAATGGTGGCGAGGGAGAAGGCGGAAATGGAAGCAAGGAAAAGATAAGGATAAAAAAAAAAATGTGCAGCAATTTCCCCCGCGAAATTAAATGAACGAGATAACACTTGGAGAATAGACACGTGGGAAATTAGAAAGGAAAAGAGAACAAAAGAAAAGAAAAGAGAAGAAGAGAAAGGAGAGAGAGAGAGAGAGAGAGAGAGAGAGAGAGAGAGAGAGAGAGAGAGAGAGAGAGAGAGAGAGAGAGAGAGAGAGA
Organism: Scylla paramamosain; assembly: GCF_035594125.1. Lineage (NCBI taxonomy): Eukaryota > Metazoa > Arthropoda > Malacostraca > Decapoda > Portunidae > Scylla > Scylla paramamosain. The sequence continues at coordinate 4,054,481 of NC_087169.1, forward strand.
GAGAGAGAGAGAGAGAGAGAGAGAGAGAGAGAGAGAGAGAGACTTTTACATAAATTAGGTACAAGAAAAAAATAAGGCACAGGATTAAAGGTTTGGGTATGTAAAATAAACTTTGCTAAATCTGAAAAAAAGGCAAAGTAATAAGTAAATATGTAAAAAAAAAAAAAAAACATAACAAATATACTTATATATACAAGTATCTGCTTCTGGCATATATCAAGCTGCACCCAAGAAAGAAGAAAATATTTTGAGAAAGGCAAGCCAAAAGAAAGAAAGAAAAAAAAAGTAAAGACCAATTCAATTCGAGATAATTTTCCACTCTCCATTTCCCCCAAGAATCTATGTATTTATCTCATATGAATACCACAATATTTTCTTTTTCTTTACTTGTTAACTCGATCTGTTGTTGCTGTTCAAAACATTCACCTCACTTCCTTTACACAACTCTCTGATCCTCTACAGACTCCCACATGGTGCCCATAACCACCTGTGGCAGTATTATCTTCAGTATTTTAGGATTCAGGCCTTTCTGTGATAGTTCCTTATCTCCCGAAAACTTTTTACAACACTTCTCTATCGCTCTCTCCATCTTTTCTCTTCGTCTTTCCGGTATTCATAGTTTTCTGTCTTTCATTAATATCTTCCCCCTACCAATTTTGTTGATTAGATTTACTTAACATTGTCGTCCTTTATGCCTTATATTAAATTGCAGAGAATAAGTGTAATGAATCTTTATATATTTTATTTCTATTTAGTTGATAGTCTTTCAGCAAGTGTAGTAACCAAATGATGATGATGATGATGATAATGACGTATAGGGTGATAATGACAACAGTCTCTATAAAACTTGTTTCATAACTTTTTAGCTTAACTTACTTCATTGTTTTTATCTATATATTTATCTGTTTTTTACTTGATTTTTTTTAATATTTTCATTCGAGTTTTTTTTTGTTGTTTTTATTTACTAATTTACTTATTCGTTCATTCATTCATTCTTTCTTTCATCCGTTCGTTCATTCACTTGATATATTTATCTTGGTAAATGCTTAACTTTTTTTTATATCTAAACAGCACAATACAGCTTGGAACCGCCTTACATATTTGATCAGACTATACACTATTATATAAACACAAAAATTTACACGCTTCCTCCACGTAAATTAAATGGGTTTGTATTTATAGGTAAAGAGATGGTTCACACTCCCTCTTCCTCTCGAAGGTGTTATTTGTTATAGAAAGGGAAATATGTAAGCGAATATATTACTTCCTCGTGTTGCCCGCTGAGAAAATTTAAGACTGCCATTGGCTATAAATAACACTTGAGGTGGTGGTGTACGTGAGATGCGCGGTCAGGGTTCCTCTTAATATAATCTATATTCATTTTTCTTCGTGTTCTTTGTTGTGTTCGTGTGGTAGATTTGCCATTTGTTAACGTTGAGGGGCAGATCCCATTAATTCTTCCACCTTTTGTAATTCTTTCCTTTGGATTACGTAGAGTAGTTTACATCATTCCGACACGTATTCATTGTTATTCTTTGTATCGTCCTTTTCATCGTCGTTTTCACCGCTTATCGTTGCTCCTCTACGTTATTTTCAACATCAATTCTTCCTCCTTTTGTAATTCCTTCCGTTGGATTGGAGTTGTTTGTCTCATTCCGATATGTATGATTTTGTTATTCATTGTGTCGTCCTCCACATCATCGCCCTTTTCATCCTCTATCGTTGTTGTAGTTCTTTTCAACATTAAAAAGGGTAAAGTGGAAGGGTGTGAGCTTGACCAGTCGCAGGAATTATAGAACATCAGCCGGACGGACAAGATCATTGGATAAGTGAAGGAGTGAGGCAGCTAAACCTCTTCAGGCTCGGCTCTTCATATCACATCGTCACGTATCCTTTCATAATTTCATCACCCAGAAGGCACCAGTGATATGAATACTCTCTGCGATGTTATTCAAAAGATTGTGGTGGCAAGGAGTCAATTTGTAATTTCTTAATCCGGTGATAAAGTGACTGGTTAAGATTGAAATTTCATCACTATTGCCATTTTTTTTTTTTTTTTTTTTTTACGATTTCAGTGGTGGACAAATTCTTCTCCTGACCTTCTTCATTCATCTGTCGGTTGCCTGTTCATTAAAGGTCATTCCTACAGAACTTTTTATTTTATCTTTCCATTTATGTATCCGTCTGCCCTACCGTCATTTTTCTTTTTTTTACGATATCTTGGTTAATAAAATAAAAGCATACACGTTGCTCTCCCTTACAGAGATGACTCTTCACTGCCTTACCCACCCGACGAGTGATATAAAATGCCAAACAGCGACAAGTACGGACTCACCCTCTCCACTCTAATATAAAATGAGAAACAAAGTCGAAAGCATTTCATTTAGCTTCACACCTTATGCTCTGAAGACCACGACTATACTTAATGCTCTGAAGGCCACGACTGTACTTAATGCTCTGAAGGCCACGACTGTACTTAATGCTCTGAAGGTCACGACTGCACTTAATGCTCTGAAGGTCACGACTGTACTTAATGCTCTGAAGGCCACGACTGTACTTAATGCTCTGAAGGCCACGACTGTACTTAATGCTCTGAAGGCCACGACTGTACTTAATGCTCTGAAGGCCACGACTGTACTTAATGCTCTGAAGGCCACGACTGTACTTAATGTTCTGAAGGCCACGACTGTACTTAATGCTCTGAAGGCCACGACTGTACTTAATCATGACAGCTCCCTGACGTCACTGGTAAATCCAGTATCACACCACCACATTCCCCACGACGTCATCGCCGCACCAGATATCACGTTAATTTCGGAATGCCTATTAGTATCAAGCCACGACCTTTGAGCCTCACGCCAGCACATCCTTCACATAAACGAGTGCCGCTATCAGTTACCGTTATTAATCATGTTGCTCTTTATACAAGCTTATGAAAATTTATAATGCTATTAGCGGTTTAGCTACCCTGTGTGTGTGTGTGTGTGTGTGTGTGTGTGTGTGTGTGTGTGTGTGTGTGTGTGTGTGTGTGTGTGTGTGTGTGTGTGTGTGTGTGTGTGTGTGTGTGTGTGTGTGTGTGATTTCCAAAATTCGAAGATTTGCACGCTTCAAAGTATTCTTTTCTAAACAATGGTGAGTTTTTAATTTTTCAAAGCTACGTGGTAATTCGGCAATAACAAATACTTCACTTGATCCAGTATTTGTAAAATAATACCAAAATATACACGATAATGGGCGCTACTACTGACGCCTAAGCCTCTACGCTGTATCTTCCACTAAGAAATATTGAATACACAATTTTCTCACTCGTTTGAACAAATAGCCACATATACTCGTATATCAAATTAATGTAGTTTTGTACATACGCTTCAGGAACACAGCTTTAGTCCTTTATTTGTTTCAGGATTCCTATACTTATGTGTGTGATTAAGTAGAGGCATCGTGCAAGGCAGCGGTTCAGGTCAGCACACCGCCATGTGCTGTCTCCATTGTTTCGTAACCTTGAAAGAAGTAATTGCCACGCCCATCACTGTCTTTGAAAAAAAAAAAATTTATGATGTACCGCATTACACTTTAAAGGCGCTGCTAAAATCCAGTCTGTAATGATTCCGAAAAGCTCTAAGTATGAAGTCGTGTAGTGATGCTCAATATTCACTGATCATTATGTTGAAATTCATCGATTTACACAGATTGATGTTTTGCGCCGACACTTTTCTCTCTTAGATGGACTTCAAGACAAAAGCTACGAGTTCATACCATACACCCACAGCTCATACCCAGTGAGAGTCAGTAAGTCAGACTGTATCAGATTGTTATGGCTCGAGTTACAAAGAACCGTGAGCCTTGAGTGTCCTGTCATGGGTTTGATCCCTACCACCTCCTTTTTACCTGTATGTTATTCACGAGCAATCCAAGCGCTCTAAAACACGCTCCTTCTCATAAATCTGGATCAACCATAGATGTTTCTGATATTTCGTCTGTTCCAAGTTATGCTGGATAGTTCCTTAAAATTTGTGTGAGTTTTAGATGAATGGTTTGCCAGAGATATGGTTGACATTATAGTTCTATCGGTTATTTTATATACCGTTATTTTTGCTACACAGACATCAGTCGCAGGCAGGTTATGCTTGGCTGATATGAAACATTCACCCGCATATTTACCTGGCAGAAAGAAAAAAAGGTTTGTAGATTAACTATGTCAGTTTTGTAATAGTATACTCGTTAATATAAGTGACTGATGAACATTTAACGTTTTTCCTTGAACTTTAATGTCCTATATATGATTTAGTATCTGAGAGAGAGAGAGAGAGAGGAGAGAGAGAGAGAGAGAGAGAGAGAGAGAGAGAGAGAGAGAGAGAGAGAGAGAGAGATTCCCTTTTATACATGCTGCTCCACTGTGTTAACATTTCATTATTGTCTTTCATTATTGTCTTTCCTCTCAGTGTCCTTCCCCCTCTCTCTATCTCCCTCCCTCTACCTAGCCTCCTCGCCCTCTCTCCCTTCCTCCCCACGTGGCGCCAGTGTCTAATCACGTTCCTGTGTTGGCTCCGTGTGTCATCTGATGGCCTCGTCATACAGAACTGTACTCTAATCGTATCCCTTGGTCCCTGTTTGCTCTCGAGTCCTGCCAATTCCATTACGTAATTATTCGAGTCATTATGGGGACGATAAAAAAAAAAAAAGAAGGGAATACTCAGAGAGATGTATGATGATGTTTCATTTGGGTTTAATTTGACGAAGTGTTGCACGGAGGAGGGTATTACGAAGCCGGGCGTTGCGTTGCCATGTAATTTGTTCCTGCCTCGCTCCGTCATTTCCGCACCGCCGGGATGCTAATGTTGTAACACACGAGAGTGGCGCATTGCATAAAACTTAGATTAGACAGACTTGGGTAGGCAGAGGTCGGGATGACTGCTTGATGCTGCTCTCTCTCTCTCTCTCTCTCTCTCTCTCTCTCTCTCTCTCTCTCTCTCTCTCTCTCTCTCTCTCTCTCTCTCTCTCTCTCTCTCTCTCTCTCTCTCTCTCTCTCTCTCTCTCTCTCTTTCAGCATTACTTATTCTCTCCTCTTATTTTTTTTCTCAATTCTATCTTCTCTCCACATTCACTTTCCTCCTCCTCTATTTCCATTTCAACCCTTCCTCTCCACAGTTCTGATTCTCTCCATTAGTTTTTCATCCATTTTTTATTCATATTCTCCCTTCCTCCACTCTTCTTTCCCTTACCTTCCCTTCTCTTCCACGCACTGTTCCTCCTTTCCTTCCTTGCTGCCAATTTCCCTCCTTTACCCTTTGTTTATTTTATTCTTTCTTTTATATTCCCTTTCCTTTCTTACTTTCCTTTCCTCCTTCCATCGTTACATCTCTCTTAACGTTAGAGTTCTCCCTCCTTACACTCCTCCTACAGACGATGAAAGGGAAACAAGGGGAAAAAATAACGTGCCCATGATTACTATTCACTCTGACTACCACCTCGCTCCTTCCTTTCCCTGCCACCCACACTCCAGTGAAAGCATTATACAAAATCAAGAAATACGTATATATTTCTTTTTATGTGTGCGTGTATGTGTTGCTATATTTTTTCCTGTGTAGTAGTAGAAGCGTTTCAGAAGCTGGAGATGTGTGTGTGAGAGAGAGAGAGAAGAGAGAGAGAGAGAGAGAGAGAGAGAGAGAGAGAGAGAGAGAGAGAGAGAGAGAGAGAGAGAGAGAGAGAGAGAGAGAGAGAGAGAGAGAGAGAGAGAGAGAGAGAGAGAGAGAGAGAGAGTTGATTAGCTAGTTACTTGATAGACAGACAAACAGACAAAAAGCACACACATCAAAAATTACTCCAAAAGGAAAATAGACAGACAGACAGACAGACAGACAGACAGACAGACAGGTATAAAGACATTAACTTTATCAATAAGAGACAGTAAAACAAACAGACTAAGACATAAACAAACAAAACACTAAAAGATACACATACAAACATACAAACACAAGAGTAAGGAGAGGTACACAGACAGGTAAGCAGAAGAGGCAGGACAGATAGACAGATAAGCAAACAGGACAGACAAGGAAGGAAGGAAGGAAGGAAGAAGAGCGCAGGATTATTTGCTTGTTTAAGGGAGAAGTAAAACAAAGCCCCACTCCAGAGCCCTCAGCCCCCCTACCCTTTCTTTTTCATCAGCTTCCGAGGTGTGAGAAAGGAGTCAGAGAGAGGGAGGGAGAAGGAAGAGGAGGAGGAAGTGAGAGCAAGTGAACAGGGGAAAGGATATAACTGAGTGAAGGGTGGATGGATGGAAATTACTGATGATGGAAAGGAGGAAGAAGAGAGAAGAGCGAGGAGGAGGAGGAAGAGGAAGAGCGTTAGTTGAAGGTTATTGTAAAAACAACTATAACAAAGCTGCACATTTACATCACCTCAGACAGAGCACACACACACAACGAGGGCCAGGTAAGTGGGAGTGCTTCTTAATTAAGGTTAGAGGACCAGTTTGTCTCCACCCGAGGTTCTTCACTGATTAAAGTTCCATGAATGAGAGGCGAGATGAATGTGTGCCGGAGTGGAGTCCCTCAGGATACATCGTTGGGTTTGGAGAACACCAACTCTCCTGAAAAAAAAAAAAGTGGTGTCGCTCGTTTTTAATTTCTAACCTCTCTCTCTCTCTCTCTCTCTCTCTCTCTCTCTCTCTCTCTCTCTCTCTTCCTGGCTTTCATTATCCTCCCTCTCTGACGCCTCCACCTCACCTCCCTTCACGTCAGCCTCTCTCGCCAACACGAGGCTCGCGACACTACACGGCAGAAGTGCGTCGCGTCCCACCATTGTGTTCCCCCCGTCATTCATACTTTTGCGGGAACACTGAGCCTGCTCATAAATGTTGTCTCATGAACGGCTTTAGTCTGGGGTAAAATGCCTCTTAAATTAGGCTTTTTGAGATGGCGAGTTACGGCCCAGACTCCAGAAGAATCACGGCAAAAGGCGATGCTCTTCCTACTTTATATATCACCGAACCCTAACGCTCTGGAACGCACGAGCAAACACTGTAACAGAGGACACGTCGAGGGAAGTGCCAAAGTGCACAGTGACATATACATGGTAACTTCTGAACTGCGACACTGGGTGGAAGATGAAGGGGAGTGGCACTGAAGGGGTCGCCGACACAGGTACTGAAAGAGGTTGGACAGAGAGTGTGGAGTGCCTACTGAGGGGATGAAGGGAGGGGATCACTCAATGGGGTGTTGTATTTCAGAGGGAGAGGATGAGAGAGAGAGAGAGAGAGAGAGAGAGAGAGAGAGAGAGAGAGAGAGAGAGAGAGAGAGAGAGAGAGAGAGAGAGAGAGAGCATCAAGCCCTTCCGGTAAGGATGAAGAAAGGAAGGAAGGAGAGAAAGAGGAGGTAGAGACAGCGCTAGGAGTAATAAGGAGAGGCAGGGAGAGAGGAGGAGGAGGAGGGAGATGAGACTAAAATAGGTCACGTATTAAAGTTTTGCATGTTTTACTTTCGAGATGAGGAAGTGTAGCATAAAAGTTTACATGTAGAGTACCCGGGCTCTTTATTTTCTCTCACAGAGCGACACAACAACGACAACAATTTTCTAGGTTGAAATTTACGTTCAAATATTCGTTTTACTTCTCAAGAAACTCCACAACATTACTGGAGTTACAGTAAATAGTTTTGTTCTGTGTGTCTGTGTAATAATAATAATATAAATAATAATAATAATAATAATAATAATGTCTGTATGTGTGTGTGTGTGTATGTGTGTGTGTGTACTCGAATTTATGCTCAAATATTCGTTTTACTTCTCAAGAAACTCGACAGCATTACTAAAATTATATATATATATATATATATATATATATATATATATATATATATATATATATATATATATATATATATATATATATATATATATATATATATATATATATATATATATATATATATATATATATATATATATATATATATATATATATATATATATTTTTGTGTGTGTGTGTGTGTGTGTGTGTGTGTGTGTGTGTGTGTGTGTGTGTGTGTGTGTGTGTGTGTGTGTGTGTGTGGGTGTGTGGGTGGGGGAGAAAATACGGATTAGAAAACAGAAAAATTCTTAGTTCCTGCTTATATATATATATATATATATATATATATATATATATATATATATATATATATATATATATATATATATATATATATATATATATATATATATATATATATATATATATATATATATATATATATATATATATATATATATATATATATATATATATATATATATATATATATATATATATATATATATATATATATTGCATTTCCTTCATCTTCTTTCAGTTAAAATAGTTTCTCTGCCATTTTTTTTTTCTTAGCAGAAGAAAAAATTTAAAAAATCCCAAAAACTCTTCTCAGTTCTTCCTTTTTAGTACATAATTTCTATTTTTCTTTATCATCTTCCAGTTTAAATTGTGCCTACCCATTTTTCTTGTTGGTGGGAAAAAACACATCGAAAAGGTGGAAATATATTTTTAGGTTTTGGTTTCTAAGAACGTAAGTCTTGGTGAACTGTTCTTTTGTCTCTCTGGATTCAGTAAGTACCGTTGTCTCCAGCTCATATGTTCTCCTTTCTGCCTAAATTTCTTTTTATTTTCTTTCCTGTTCTTGTTTTTCATCCTCCTGGCCTTTTTTTTTCTGTTTTCTTATACTCCTCCTCCACATCCTTCTCCTCCTCTTCCTCCTCCTCCTCCTCACATTTGCTCCCTCTGCCTTCCCACAACCACGAACTAAGTCTTCTTTCATGTATGTGTTTGAAAATGTGTGTGTGTATGTGTGTGTGTGTGTGTGTGTGTGTGTGTGTGTCTGTTATAGGCGAGGCCAGACGTCTTCATCCATTTTCCTTCATGTTTTCCATCTTAGTGTCGTTGAACAGACTCGAATATTTTGTAAGTGGTGGTATGAAGAGGACTGAACCCTTGAACCCTTTGTTACTTGTGTTATGGTGGGGTGTGTGGCATCGGGTCTCATTCACTGGTTACTTATTGCATTAAAAAGTTGGCGGCTGTGCGAGTGAAAACCACAACGTATTCAATAAAGTTTTAGGCCTTACACGATTGCTTAGGAGAGAAAGTTAAGTCAAAATTCATAAAAATTCATATTCACTCAGAGCACAAAGCTTTTGTTAAATTATATCGTGGAAATTCGGTCTACAGATGTTACAGTAGTGGTAGTAGAGAGTTGTAGTAGAGAGAGAGAGAGAGACAAAGAGAAAGAGACAGAGAGAGAGAGAGAGAGAGAGAGAGAGAGAGAGAGAGAGAGAGAGAGAGAGAGAGAGAGAGAGAGAGAGAGAGAGGTTAAGGGAAGAAGGTGAAAGAAGCAGACGAGATGAAACGAAATGAAATGGAACTGCAGAAGATAAGAGGATGGGAGAAGCGAACACAGGAAAGGAAAGGAAAGGAAAAGAAAAGAAAGGAAAGGTGAGGAGAAAAGTAGAGAAAAAAAAAGGAGAGAAGGAGGAGAAAAGGAAACAACAACAACAACAACAACAACAACAACAGCAACAACAACAACAACAACAACAACAGTAACGACGACGACGGCAACGAGAGAACAAGGAAGGAGAGAAGAAAAAGAACAAGAGAAAAAGAGAAGAAAAAGAAAAAACTGAAGAGAAAATAAGAAAAAAAATAAATAAAAAGGAGGAAAGAAGGAAAGAAGGAAAGAAGGGGGAGGAGGAGGAGGCAGCGGCGGTGAGGTGAAGCAGAAGCATGACACATATAATGCACACAACGGATGCAAATTATCACTTAAAAATCTTGCAAAAAAAGTTAGGAATGCTAGAAACACCATTTTTGCAACTATTCGCCAGACGAGGCCAGCAGGGGAACACCAGCAGCAGCAGCAGCAGCAGCCCTGTCTGTCCTTGAGCTCTCGTTACGTTAAAGGGGAACAGTTAAATGCTGGATTGTTTTATTAAGCTAACAGGGTGAAATATCAAGTATTAAACCTTATTCGGAACCACTTCAGCGCCGCATCTCCACTACTGCCAAACTGCTCTACGTAGTGAACTGAAAGTGACAAGGATTTTTCAGGGTGTTTTTATGGTTCTAATGACAGATTAATAAGTTTTCTATATTTTTGATAGGTTCTGATTCAGATTCAGAAGTTTATTCCAATACACACCGGTTATTCTTCGCGTACATGACTTATATAATATTGCCAATAACAACAATAATGACAGAATAGTGATAGTAATGATAATAGCAATCGTAGTATTAGTAATAGTAATAGTAGTAGTAGTAATGCTAATTATAACATTAATAATGATAATACCAAAATAATTATAATGATAATAATAATGGAAAAAATAATAGCAACAGCAATAATAATAATAATAATAATAATAATAATAATAATAATAATAATAATAATAATAATAATAAAATAATAATAATAAAAATAATAATAATAATAACAATAATAATAAAAAAAAATAATAATTTCAATAAAGCTAATACCAATAATTATAGCAGCTTCAATAATGATGATGATAATAATAACAACAATAATGACTAAAAGGAATGAAGGAGGGGAAGAAACACTCGAAAACCCGGCTAATTTATGTACGTGGCCTTTGAAAACAGTTGTGGTGAGAGCAGAAAGTTCCTGTGTGCGGGAAATTACCTGCTTGTTTTAAGTTAGGCTAGGTACGAAGGCAATGAGATTGGGAAGAATGGGGAGTTTTCGGAACTAAGCCACTAGATGTCGTTGATGCTCATCTAACTGTAGGAAAGAGAGCTAAAATATTGTTGTAGTAAATCTCAGGTGCGTAAAGATGCATAGAACATTGATCATCATGATACTATTGAAATGATGTGTCGACTTTTCAATATCCGGTATGGATAATATTGACAAAATGTGGTCAAATTAACTATTTTTTATGTGATTATCGAGTAAACTGCTAGCATTATCTTAAATAAAGCATATTACAAGTATAAAAAACTATTGATTTGGACGATGAAAAAATATAAAAAGATCACACTGTACTATACAGTATGACACAACCTACTCACTAACATCGTGATATATGGCTCTAGTTTTTTTTTTTTTTCGGTATTTTAGCATCCCTCTCACGAAGCGAGCGACAAGGCAAAGTAATCGAGAACCAAAAGAAACATCTCTCAGGCGATCCTGCTGCTGCTGTAGTGTCCAGCTGCCGTAATCCATTGCTTAGGTGCTTAGGCACCAACATTCAACTTCTTGTCCAACAACGTGTTTCTTAAGTTCAACCAGCGCGGCCGAGTCAGGTGTTTGTTTTGGTTGGAGATACAGCATTGCTATCGCCAGGACACTCGAGTTGCCAGTTTTTTTTTTTTATTAAAATTGCCGTTTCCATAAACTAGGAAGGAGATCTAAGTACTTTGGACTTTTGACTGTCACAGACATGTTGCCTTTATGTTTACTGTCGTCTAGATTAAGACGTTTCCAATCAAGAGTGTATTCATTTGGAAATCTTAAGATGACCAAATAAATCTAAATGCCGATTCACTAGAAAATCAACTTAGATGCATTTGTTCATGAAAAGAGTTTGATTTTACTTGTGTTACTACTTAGAAGGGATTACGTAGAAAAATATATTATATAATCCCATTGCATCTTCATGTAAATAGAATAACACTGTATATCTGATATTGCTTGTGAGAGAAGAGTTTGTGTCTGTGCTGCCACCTGGTGACAACCACTAGTTATGAAAACTCCCCATTAATAGGAAAATACGTATGTGAATAAGTTATAAGGTTTCTGACACTTTTTTTTTTTTTTTTTTTTGTGTGTGTGTGTGTGTGTGTGTACCCCCTTGCACCGTCCCCACTCACCCAGCCAACAACCTCGACTACACGGCTGCCAACCTTACAACCTTACGGCTACAGTACTTACCAATATACCACGAATAATAACATTTGCATTTACTCAGCCGTGAAGACCTATGCTTCGCTAGAGATTCATATATGGTTTGTGAGAGAGAGAGAGAGAGAGAGAGAGAGAGAGAGAGAGAGAGAGAGAGAGAGAGAGAGAGAGAGAGAGAGAGAGAGAGATGGGGTATATAGCTAGCCTCACACAGCGCCCCTTCCTCACTACCCGTTGCCGGCTGACCACTTTATATCTAATGACAGTCGCCATACTCTCTTCCCATGGCCAGAAAATGAAATGAGAGACCTGGATACAAGCAGTGGGTGTCTTTACTTTACGTGGCTGTGAGTTAATTACGTCCACCACTACGCACTGTTACTGATAGCTGTCGAACAATGTTGCCACCGCTTGGAAAAACATACATTTTTGAGGATCAATATATACATACATATATATATATATATATATATATATATATATATATATATATATATATATATATATATATATATATATATATATATATATATATATATATATATGTAATGAGTGCAAAACTAGGGCACAGTTAACCTACCTTAATTAGGCTCACCAAGCACTCACCACAAGAACCCACTGATTAATTTAAACCTCCTGCTTAGGTTCACAGAAACCTGGGCCACAATTTAAAAATTTAATGATTGAATACATAATAAAGAAAACACAAATGAGTACATAATAAAGAAAACACAAATAAAATATGAGTGCTTAACACTCTTAGAGGCCACACTGCTGGCACTCCAAAATACCTGATCCCATGAGAAAATGGGTAAATCCACATACAAATAAACAGGAGAAATAAACACTTCACGCACCAACACAAGAAATGTTATATGCCACTGACAGTCCCACCCTAACCAGTACCCCCAGGACCCTCACACCCTATAGGCCCAACCGCACACCGACCCAACGCGCTGAAGGTACGCCACTACCACTACCCTGAAGTACTGCAGCTCTTCCTCCATGCACGGCGGTACTAACACCATAGCAGCCAGGGACAGCAAGTTCCTCACTGCAGCCTCCTAGTTCACAGTATCTGCTACGGTGCCACCTCACTGACGTCCCACAGCACACTGCCAAGACCAAACTCCTGCCAACCAAGCGTACAAATCACCACCCTATCTCCCAATAATGTCCCCCAATGTACACTGTTTCACCATGAAAGAATACAACAAATCCCAATAACATACCTGCAAATCAAATGGCAAATCCACCACTACTCTGCACCCTGTCTCTCTCTCGCTCGCCTCTCCCGCCAAAATTCCCACAACAACAAACCTCCAGGGCCTTAAGACTCGTTTTGGCGGGACTCGCTGACTAGTCTGTGAGCCTCTCGCAGGCGCGCCCACTTCAACTTCTTACACTCACCCCCCCTGAACTTTGTGCATGCCCTCATGCACAATCCCCACAGCCAACACAAGACGAACCCGTTGCACCCCTTTCAGCAATCCTACTAGACCTCCTGAGTTGAGGGGCCTGAACCCCTTTAACCTGCTCTGAGCCTTCACCACTCTGTTCATCTGGCTCTTCACCAGGCCCTAGGGCATCCTCTCCCTCCTGCTCAACCACTGAGTCCACTTGTTCCTCTGAGTCCGGTTCTGGAAACCCAAAGCGCTTTAACACTTCTGTCATATCTGGCATTTCTACTTCTTCCTCCTCTGTTGGCCCTTCATTACTTGTCCCTGCTGGCACTTCATTACTTGTCCCTGCATGGCCCTCACTGCCATTCCAAGGACGCAAGTTACTGCGATGTAACACCTTACTACAGCCGGACTCACCTTCTGGTCTGACCCTATACACCCCACTCACCCCATCCAACACCTCCTCAACTTCCCACACCTCAGCTGCAAACTTAGGCTGAATCTTCCTCCTACCTAGTACTGCATTGTCCCTTAGCAACACTCTTTGTCCCACCCTCAATGGCTCTGCTTTTCCTTGCTCCTGACGCTTCCACCTATTGGTATTGTGGTAACTCTTGATGTTCAACTTAGCTGCTTTCCAAGCAGCCTCCTGTGTCTCTCTGAGCTTCCTAATCCACATGCTATGGTTAGTAGGCTCACTATCAGTTTCCTCACAGAACCTATCCAAAGGTAAATGGGGCTCCACACCAAACAACAAATAATGGGGTGAAAAACCAGTGACAGCATGGGGTGTGGTATTATAGATGGCAGTGAGGCTTGACAAGTGCCTAGGCCAATGCTCCCGCTGTTCCTGACCAAGGGTAACTAACATCCCATGTAAGGTGCGGTTAAACCTCTCACAGATCCCATTTCCTTGAGGGTGATACGGGGTGGTACGAGACTTGGCTACATGGTAATACTTGCATAGTTCCTGCACTAACTTTCCCTCAAAATTCCTACCCTGGTCACTATGTACCCTTTCTGGGCAACCAAAACGGTGAAAAATCTCCTCCACCAAGATCTTGGCTACTGTGCTTGCCTTTTGGTTTTTAGTAGGAAAGGCCAGGGCAAACTTGCTAAACACATCCGTCACCACCAATACATTTTCCTTGCCATCCCTGGCCGGATCCAGCAAAGTGAAGTCAACAGCCAACACTTCCCAGGGGCGGTTGGCTTCCAACGTACCCAACTTAGTCTTGGCCCGCACACCCTCCTCCTTCCCCATGACACAGACTTTGCACTTTGCCACATACAATTTGATGTCTTCATGTAGTCCTGGCCAAGCAAACCTATCCTTCACTAGTGACGTTGTTCTAGCAACCCCTTGATGACCCCACTGATCATGAGCGGCTTTAAGCACTTCTTGTCTCTGATTCACTGGCAACACCACTTTCCACTTCCTAGAATCTGTCTCCCTTCCACGCCAGTAGATCACCCCATGCCTCATAATGAGGGACCCTCTCACTCTCCACCATTGCCTAAACTCCTCTACTTGTAGCAACTGCCTTAGTTCTGCTGGCCTCACTCTACCAATCATTTGTCTCCACAACTTCCCTACAACTGGACAAGACTGTTGCATATCCCTAAGCTGCTCCTTACTGGCACCACGCCATACCTGCATCACAGCCACCCCTTTCACCGAGGTGTTAGGACTGGTTTCCCATATCTCCTTCTCTTCCTCCCCTCCCTCAATCAATTCCTGGGGCCTCCTCGACAATCCATCCGCGTTACCATTCTCCTTCCCTGGCCGGTATTTCACCTCAAAATCAAACCTTCCCAAGTCACCCAGCCACCTACTCTCCACTGCCCCAAGCTTGGCAGAGTTCAAATGTGCCAGTGGATTATTATCCGTCAGCACTATAAAATGTCCACCCACCAGATAGTGCTTAAACTGCTCTGTCACTGCCCACTTCAGAGCCAACAGCTCCAACTTCCTAGAGCTGTAATTGCTCATGTTCCGCTCTGACTTTCTGAGACCTCTACTTGCAAAAGCCACCGGATGCAACCTCCCATCATGCTCCTGAGATAAAACTGCTCCCAGTCCTTCAAAGCTAGCATCTGTCTCCACCACAAACTGCTTGCTGTAATCTGCACTTTTCAACACTGGAGCCTGACTTAACTTCTCTTTCAACAAGGCAAATGCTCTGGCCTCATCCTTCCCCCAATAATCACTCACTGCTGCCTTAGAATCACCACTCATCAAAGCATGCAACGGAGCAGCCACCTTCGCAAAATTTTTCACAAACCTTCTGTAAAAGGAGCAGAATGCGACAAATGCCCTGACCTCCCTAACAGTGCGCGGAACTGGCCACTCCTGTACAGCCCGTATTTTCTCTGGGTCTGTATTAATTCCCTCCTTAGAAATGATAAATCCAAGGTACCTAACCTGGGGCTTTAGTATGTGGCATTTGGAAGGTTTCAACTTCAGCCCATGTTTCCTCAAAAGCTTCAACATTCCCTCCAGTCTATCCAGATGCTCATCCACACTCCGAGCAAACACCAACAAATCATCCAGATACACCAAAAGAGTCACAAAAACCTGATCGCTAAACACATACTCCATAAACCTTTGGAATGTTGCTGGGCTATTGGATAACCCCATAGGACAGCGCACATATTGATAATGGCCAAATGGTGTTACAAAAGCAGTCTTGGGCCGGTCTTCTGCCCGCACAAGAATCTGATGATAACCTGCAGCTAAATCAAAAGAAGAAAAATACTGCGCCCCGGCTAATGCATCTAGTGTGTCTTGTACCCTTGGTAATGGGAAGGCATCTTTCACTGTCACCTCGTTCAGCCTTCGATAATCAACACAAAGTCGCAGCGAACCATCTTTCTTCCTCACCATCACTATTGGGGCTGCATATGGGCTCACACTCTCCTCTATCACTCCCTGTTCCAACAGTCCCTTTACATGAGCTTTAACCTCAGTGATACATGGGGGAGGAATATGTCTGTATGGAAGGCGAATGGGCACTGCACTATTGAGGTGAATTTCATGCTCCACTCCAGTAGCACATCCCAAATCCTGCTCGTTTTCAGCAAACACATCTCCGTACTCATGGATCAATCCATCCAGTCTCTCCAACTGTGCTGAATCAAGCTGACTCTCATCCACCTGCACCCCTAGTCTGTCCTTGAACTCCTTAACCACTGAAGGAGGTGCAGTCTGAGCTACTGTGTGTGTGTGAGCTCTTCCCACAGTAACCTCCCTTCCATGAGAAACTTTGGCTACCTTCCACTGTGGCCTGAATTGCACATCTGCTTGTCCCAGGTTACCCACTGACAGCCATCCTTCACCCTTAACCACTCTGGTATAACTGGGAAATATACACAAACCTTCAGGCACCCAGTAGCCCTCACCAGGCACTAAGGGCTCCAACACCACACTATCTACATCTACTTCCTGTAAACTTTCCACAAACACTCTCATTATTCTTCTGGTACCAGCCGGGATTACTAAATCCTGTTGCTGCTGAATTACAGCAAACCCCAGAGGCTGTTGTGTCACCCTCAATTTTGCCTCAATGGCACGGACACACCTGCCCCACTTCTCAGTTAGCCCCAGGTGCACGGCTCCCTTCAACACATTCATCCCAAACAACACTGGCAATGTAGTGCCCTGCACCACACCACTCTCCCCACCACCACCTTTCACAAAAAGTCCACAGTCTTTAACACTTTTTCCCTCAATTTCCACATTCACCTTCACATAACCCAAACAGGGAATTTCCCTCCCATTTGCATCTGTAATCCGAATGTCCATCCCATAGATCACAGCTTGCTTGGGGAGGAGGTGCTGTTTGTACCATTCCTCTGTCACCAGACTGACCTCAGCACCAGAATCAGCCATAGCACTTACAGGTATACCATTCACCAACGCATCTATCCTCAGAGTCTTTCCAAACAACTTAACTTTCCCTCTTTTTACATCATTCCGTTCCTCGGTCACATTAGTCACACTCCTTATCTGAGCTGTAGTGGGGGCCCTGTCGTCAGGCCTTGAGAGCTGGCCCCTTGTTCTCAAGGACTCCCGTTTCCCGCTGTCTTGGACACCAACTCCTTGAACCGTTCACACTGATATCCCAAGTGTCCATGTTGTCCACACAAGGAGCAAGATGGTGAAGAAAGGGTACTCCTCACAACTCTCTCTGGCTTTTTCCCACTCACTAACTCTGCTTCTTCCTTCACAATCCGCTCAGCCTCACTCACTTTGTACATTTTATCCACAATAACACCCAGAGAATCAGCAAATTCCCACACTCCTTCACCTGGCTGTTGAACCCGAGCATGCAGCTGTTTTTCTAAGTCTGTATAATTCAGTTCTGGTCCAAAAGCAGACCTCAAACAATCAAAAAGGTCAGACACAATCTTCACAGTACTGTTGCGGACCCTTCGACGGGCTGGGCCTTCCAAGAACCCACACAGGTATGACACTCCCTCAGAGCCCTGTAATCCCAGCTGCTTTATTTTCTCTGTGGCATCCTCTACCCAGTCATCCAACTCACTGGCCCTCCGTACCCTTCCAGAGAATTTTCCAATAGTGGGCACAGGACGTGACCACACCATGTTTTGCATGTGCCCCATTTGGTCAAACTTATTACACAGTTGTGCCACTGCTTGGGATAACTGAGCATTGCTACTGATTAATTTATCAACTACCTCTGGGGTCACTTCCACCTCCCTGCTCTCCTCCTTGCACTCAACTTTAACCCCAGCTACACCTTGGCCATCAACATCACCCAAACACAACAAATCCTCCATTGTGCAGGAGTAGTGCCACACTAACACTTAAGTGGATTTTGCCAAAAGCACTGGACCCAAGCAGGAGTTTGAAACAATTTCCCCAAAAGGGCATAGAACTACGCTCTGCTACCAATTGTAATGAGTGCAAAACTAGGGCACAGTTAACCTACCTTAATTAGGCTCACCAAGCACTCACCACAAGAACCCACTGATTAATTTAAACCTCCTGCTTAGGTTCACAGAAACCTGGGCCACAATTTAAAAATTTAATGATTGAATACATAATAAAGAAAACACAAATGAGTACATAATAAAGAAAACACAAATAAAATATGAGTGCTTAACACTCTTAGAGGCCACACTGCTGGCACTCCAAAATACCTGATCCCATGAGAAAATGGGTAAATCCACATACAAATAAACAGGAGAAATAAACACTTCACGCACCAACACAAGAAATGTTATATGCCACTGACAGTCCCACCCTAACCAGTACCCCCAGGACCCTCACACCCTATAGGCCCAACCGCACACCGACCCAACGCGCTGAAGGTACGCCACTACCACTACCCTGAAGTACTGCAGCTCTTCCTCCATGCACGGCGGTACTAACACCATAGCAGCCAGGGACAGCAAGTTCCTCACTGCAGCCTCCTAGTTCACAGTATCTGCTACGGTGCCACCTCACTGACGTCCCACAGCACACTGCCAAGACCAAACTCCTGCCAACCAAGCGTACAAATCACCACCCTATCTCCCAATAATGTCCCCCAATGTACACTGTTTCACCATGAAAGAATACAACAAATCCCAATAACATACCTGCAAATCAAATGGCAAATCCACCACTACTCTGCACCCTGTCTCTCTCTCGCTCGCCTCTCCCGCCAAAATTCCCACAACAACAAACCTCCAGGGCCTTAAGACTCGTTTTGGCGGGACTCGCTGACTAGTCTGTGAGCCTCTCGCAGGCGCGCCCACTTCAACTTCTTACATATATATATATATATATATATATATATATATATATATATATATATATATATATATATATATATATATATATATATATATATATATATATATATATATATATATATATATATATATATATATTTATTTTTTTTCAAGGTAGATCATTATGCGAAATAATCTTATTAAATTTTCATCTTTATATTGAAAATGGCAAAATATGTTAACGATACAACTATACAATACATCGTTACTTTATTACACAACAAAAAACGTGTCTTACAAATAAAAGGTAAACTTAAGAAAATCTTTATTGTAGGTCGTTACTCCGTGAAATACATGAATGCAGAAAAAAAAAAAAAAACTTGCTTTCCATGTTTGTGGTGTTGTGTCCCCTGGGTTTTCCTTGTAAAAAGAATACAAAAAAAAAAATCTTACAGGTTATCTTCGCATTCAGAGTCAAAAGGAAGTGTTACTGTGGGCTGCTTTGACAATAAATCTTTATATTTTTTATAGCAGTTTCTATTTTTTACTTCTTGTACTACACACGTTGGCGGATTCCGGGTGAAGCATACAGAATTTTGCCGTGTAATGGCTTGTTTGGCTAGAAACCTTCATACTACATTCCGATTTTTCAGGCTGTTTGTTTGTGTTGTTTTGATAAAATTCAGTTTGGAAAATACTCTTTGAACACTAGCTGAAGAGAGTGGCAATACCAGCTGGCCGCACATAATATGAGACAAAACTCTAAATTTTGGCTGCCCATATCCATGCAATATAATTCTGAGATCGTGCCAAAATGTTGGCACCTCCAAACTGAACACAGAATGGAGTACCTAACTCCTTTGGCCAAGGCAGGACCCACCATTCTTCCTGTAAATCATCAAGCTGATGCTCAGCCACCAGAGAAGGACATTTTAAAACAAGTTTAATGATGGACTTCAGCTGTCTTTCAGGACTTGTTGATTCCTGTGGATCCATACACTGGAACAAAGCAATGACGCTGTCTTCTTCTACAGGAAACCTTTTGAGTATCTGACAGGTAAGTTCTAAGAGAAACTTTAAGCAGTCTGATCTAAAACCTACTTTCATTTTTCCCTAGACACTCTGTCATTAACGTTGCTTCACATCTGCCACCTTGATCAATGTCTTTTAGGTCTTTGTAATTCTTTGAATCAGTTAGATCAATTGTTGACAGCTTCTCACTAACCAAGATTTCATCCTTAATGAGCGTAGCCATGATGTTTCGATACATACTGCAGATGGCCTTGTATAGTTTGTGCATTATGAAAGACTCTATTTGAAATTCAATATTCATTTCATCAACTTTTTTTCAAGATATTGTTCAGGAACAGCAACATGTGCTTCGCTCCCTCAGTTGTCATGACCTTGTAAATTCCACTTGCTCCATCTACTCTTGATTAAAACCTTGAAAGTACCACTGACGCTTCCTCTTTGTGGGGGAACTGTGACGTCCTGGGTCTGACTCTTCTTCCTCGTCGGTAATCACCGTAACGTAATATGAAATATATCACCCTATAGGTTGACAGTGTTTTGTCTCTCATTACACACACACACACACACACACACACACACACACACACACGGTTGCGATGCGGCAGCTGATCCTAAATAATTAATGTAATATATCCATACCAGTGATATTATTCCAAAACTGAAGTGAAATGAAGGACTACCATACGAGGCTGCATCATTCTGACACGCACGCCCCGCTCATGCCATCTCGACCCGCGGATTCACAAGCTTCATTCTGGGTTTTCTGTGAAGTCATTGCACGCGATGTAATTCAATTTATTTTACCGCATGTCTGCCTGTAGGATGAAGAAGCAGAACTTATTCTCAGATGGGACATCCAGTGGTTAGCTTATATTTCAAGGACAGGTGGGGTTTGTGAAGGAAAAGGGTAAATGTTAATGTTTTACTGTGAAAAAGAATGAATGGTGAAATATATGGAAGGTTGACAGGGGTTGCTACAGGTAAAATATCTTTGTTTACGCTCGTGCTGTCGTTACGCATACATCGTATGCGTATGAAAGGTAATATAATATATATATATATATATATATATATATATATATATATATATATATATATATATATATATATATATATATATATATATATATATATATATATATATATATATATATATATATATATATATATATATATATATATATATATATATATATATATATATATATATATATATATATATTTCCATATATATGGAAATCTGACACCGACTCTACACGTAAAATATCCTTGTTTATATTCGTGCCGTCGAAACATGCACTGTCTAGGTTTAAATTCAGTGATTCAGCGCACACACACACACACACACACACACAAAAAAAAAAAAAAAAAAAAAAAACTAGGGAGCAATGCAGTGTGGTGTCTGGCTGCATTACTGACACACTCTCAAGATAAGGATGTGAATGGAGCCCAGGAAAGAAAGGAGCTGATATCGCCTGTCTAACAGCAAGAGTCGTATTCTGAAACGTTTTGCTCTCTCATGACTATTTTCCAAGGCCACAGAGATGATTAGCCAAGTTCTCAAGAGTGTTTCACCTACTAATAATGTAGAAATCTTGTTAATTCGTCACTTGAATCATAAAAACATCTTTAAAACCCGCATCAATTCAACTATAGCCTTTTGAATGAGATGTAGGTGCAGCGCAGACGTGTCTGCTTAGACTCGTATCCTGTTTTACATTATACCACATCATTTCATAGTAACTCACTTCAGAAGCCACAGGGATGAGCAGTTAGGTTTTGATAGGTATTTATCTCACTAATGGCGTACAACCCTTGATAAACTACCACTAGAATCATTAAACCATCACAGCATTGTTCTGGTAAGTGCACGATTGTTATGTCATTAGCCTTTGTTCCTTGTACTGCTGTCTGGAACTTCACCGTTAAATGAAACTTTTTTCTTAAAGCTTCGTGTGAGATGACTGTTAACGAGATTTCTGTGAGGCGACGCTGATACCAAAGCACGCAAAGTTGCAAGCTCAAGGGAATGCAGCTAAAGTTGCACAGCCGTGGCTGCTGAGATGCATGCACAGGTGGAGATTTGTGTCTAGTCCACCCACTGATCTATCTCACCTCAGACTCTCACGCATCACTCTCCCAGAATCCACAGACCACGTATCCACACATCCACCCTATAAACTTCCCTTCCCCATCCACTCTGCCTCACGCATACCCACTCTTCCACACACACCAACTTCCCACACCGATCCACACACCACTTACCCACACATCCTGCCTCTATGATTTCCAAATCCATCCACTCTCATTCAAACTCCACCTGCCTCATACACTCTCTTCCACACACACACCAGCCTCCCACAGCTATCCACTGTTACCCCACCTCCACCTACCTCACGCATACTCATTCTCTTTTTTTTTTACCCTAATCCTTATTTCTTAATTTTCTAAGTAAAAATTTGTGACCTCTTTTGTTCTGTTCTGCATGAATTTTTCCCTTTCGTTATATCTATTTTTTCATATGATTTTTTTTCTTCTTCTCCTTTATTCTCCTCTCTGCCTTTACACATTTTCTAACTTAACTATCTACTTATAATTTCTTTTCCTCCTCACATTTTCTGCATAGGAGGCAGTACACACATGCCAAAACGATAATTACTCCCAGTGAGGTCTAAAGCACTGTTCAGGGGGTGCTGTGAACTTATCATTAAACCCAGCTGTGACCTCACTGAACGTTTCCCTTTGTGTCTCACAACACAAGGGGGTAGTCACAGCCTGCCCTCTAAAGACAACTCTCTTCCTCCACACAAAACTACAAGCACCTAATAACACACACACCCTTCACTCAAAAACTTTAAAATCATGGCGACTCCTACACCAGCCTCGGAGTCCCCATCTGGGGAGAGGGCCATAAATGTACCCAGGTAGGACTGCCTTTCCGTCGACGACCCTAAGTGTCTTGACACCCCCCTCAACTTTTTCTTCATTAACTTCTGCAACATTCGCGGTCTAAGATCTAATTTTCAATCTGTAGAACACCACCTCTCCTATTCTAAACCTCATCTTCTTTTCCTCACTGAAACTCAGGTGTCTGAGGCAACTGACAGTAGCCCCTTTTCTGTTCCCTCCTACTTTCTCTATCCTCATTTTCGATCCAAAGCTGTATGCTGCGTTTATGTGCGCAATGACTTAACCTGCTCTCGTGCCCACGCTCTTGAATCTTCCGAGTTTTCCACCATCTGGCTACGACTACAGAGTCATTCTCATACTAAATTTATCTGTGCTGTATACCTCTCTCCTAACTCCTCTGACTATAAGAAATTCTTTGACTACTTAACTTCCAAAGTGGAGCACATTCTGACCCTCTTCCCTTTTGCAGAGATCTCCATTCTTGTAGACTTCAATGTTCACTACCAGCTTTGGCTTTCCTCTCCCTTCACTGACCATCCTGGTGAACTAGCCTACAACTTTGCTATCCTCCATGACCTAGAGCAATTGGTGCAACACCCTACTCGTATTCCTGACCGTCTTGGAGATACGCCCAACATTCTTGACCTTTACCTGACCTCTAATCCTTCTGCTTATGCTGTCACCCTTTCTTCTCCGTTGGGCTCCTCCGATCACAATCTCATATCTTTATCTTGTCCTATCACTCCAATCCCTTCTCAGGATCCCCCTAAGCGAAGGTGCCTCTGGCGTTTTGCCCCTGCTAGTTGGGGGGACCTGAGGAGGTATTTTGCTGATTTTCCTTGGAATGACTACTGCTTCCGTGTCAGAGACCCGTCTTTGTGTGCTGAGCGCATAACAGAGGTGATAGTGTCTGGCATGGAGGCGTACATTCCTCACTCTTTTTCTCTTCCTAAACTTTCTAAACCTTGGTTTAACACAGCTTGTTCTCGTGCTATACATGATAGAGAGGTGGCCCTCAAAAGGTACTTAAGCCTTCCATCACCAGAATCTCATGCACTTTATATTTCTTCCCGGAACCATGCCAAGTCTGTTCTCCAACTAGCCAAAAACTCCTTTATTAACAGAAAATGTCAAAACCTTTCAAGATCTAACTCCCCTCGTGATTTCTGGCATCTAGCCAAAAATATCTCCAATAACTTTGCTTCTTCTTCTTTCTCTCCTCTACTTCAACCAGATGGCACCACTGCTATCACATCTATTTCTAAAGCTGAACGCTTTGCTCAAACCTTTGCTAAAAACTCTACCTTGGACGATTCTGGGCTTGTTCCTCCCTCTCCTCCACCCTCTGACTACTTCATGCCACGTATCAAAATTCTTCGTAATGATGTATTCCATGCCCTCGCTGGTCTAAACCCTCGGAAGGCTTATGGACCTGATGGGGTCCCTCCTATTGTTCTCCGAAACTGTGCCTCCGTGCTTGCACCTTGCCTAGTCAAACTCTTTCAGCTCTGTCTGTCAACATCTACCTTTCCTTCTTGCTGGAAGTTTGCCTACATTCAACCTGTTCCTTAAAAGGGTGACCGCTCTAATCCCTCAAACTACCGTCCTATTGCTTTAATTTCCTGCTTATCTAAAGTTTTTGAATCTATCCTCAACAGGAAGATTCTTAAACATCTATCACTTCACAACCTTCTATCTGATCGCCAGTATGGGTTCCGTCAAGGCCGCTCTACTGGTGATCTTCTGGCTTTCCTTACTGAGTCTTGGTCATCCTCTTTTAGAGACTTTGGTGAAACTTTTGCTGTTGCCTTGGACATATCAAAAGCCTTTGATAGAGTCTGGCACAAAGCTTTGATTTCAAAACTACCCTACTACGGTTTCTATCCTTCTCTCTGTAACTTCATCTCATGTTTCCTTTCTGACCGTTCTATTGCTGCTGTGGTAGACGGTCACTGTTCTTCTCCTAAATCTATTAACAGTGGTGTTCCTCAGGGTTCTGTCCTGTCACCCACTCTCTTCTTATTATCCATTAATGATCTTCTAAACCAAACTTCTTGTCCTATCCACTCCTATGCTGATGATACCACCCTGCACTTTTCCACGTCTTTTCATAGACGTCCAATCCTTCAGGAGGTAAACATATCACGCAGGGAAGCCACAGAACGCCTGACTTCTGATCTTTCTAAAATTTCTGATTGGGGCAGAGCAAACTTGGAATTGTTCAATGCCTCAAAAACTCAATTCCTCCATCTATCAACTCGACACAGTCTTCCAGACAACTATCCCCTCTTCTTCAATGACACTCACCTGTCCCCCTCTTCTACACTGAACATCCTCGGTCTGTCCTTTACTTATAATCTGAACTGGAAACTTCACATCTCATCTCTAGCTAAAACAGCTTTTATGAAGTTAGGTGTTCTGAGACGTCTCCGCCAGTTTTTCTCACCCCCTCAGCTGCTAACTCTGTACAAGGGCCTTATCCGTCCATGTATGGAGTATGCTTCATATGTCTGGGGGGGTTCCACTCATACTGCTCTTCTAGACAGGGTGGAATCAAAAGCTTTTCGTCTCATCAACTCCTCTCCTCTAACTGACTGTCTTCAGCCCCTCTCTCACCGCCGCAATGTTGCATATCTAGCTGTCTTCTACCGCTATTTTTATGCAAACTGCCCCGATTCCATGTTCCCACGCCCCCTCCCTTGTTCCCACGCCCTCCCCCCAAGTTAATTAGCGTGCGTAAGTCAGGTGGCGGGTAACAGGATTAATATTGGTGAAACAGCCCACTGGTGTTATTTTATTAATGAGCTCTCGGTGATTACTGAGTGGATAAGAAAAATTTTGATGGTTCCCGCTTCAGTATTAATTACACTTTGACCACCCCACCCCCCCACGCCTACCCCACTCGTAAGCCTCGCGAGGGTGTTTACTGTTTCACTCGTGTCTTCATTGCCCTTCGGTACTGATTTACGTATTCGCTGCAACCTCATGTACGTGTAGCGCTTAGAACCATTTTCCAAATTTTTTCTGCACCGCACCTACACCACTTTTAAATGGGTCTGCTATATATAAAGCTTCACAGGTTCTTGAGGGTGTTTTTACGGTGCTAGTGACAGGTGGACAAAGTTTTCCCATTATTAACGGGAGGAACAATCTTGAGAACCTGCCTAGTCATCTCTGTGGCCTTTGAAAATAGTCGTGGTGAGAGAACAAATCGTTTCTGAATACGGGGGAAGGTCCTGTCCCTGGCATGGAATAGACGGGTAAGTGACAGAAACAGGAGAAAAGTTGAGAGGCTTTTTTTTTCTTTTTTCTTCTGCTGTAGGCTTAAGGGGTGGTAATGCTGATGGGATAATGCAGCAAGGGTGTGTGTGTGTGTGTGTATGTTGCAAGAGATGTTGCGGCGCCTTGATTGCCTCGCCAGTGCAACACACAGGTGGGGCCGGCCGGTGTCTCGCTCAGGTGTTCGGTGCAGCCTCGCTTTACTACCTGAAGCGTGAAGCGTGAAGCGTGAAGCGTGAAGCCTTTTATGAGGACACGTCACGCTTACGAATTAGCGAAGCCATCAACGGGTATTTTCCTACCTCTCTCATCCGCTTCTCCCTCTACCCCTTCTTCGTCCCCTTCTCCCTCCCTCCTTCTTCCCTCCTATCTCCCTCGTCCTCTCCTTGTCCCCTCTACCCTCTCTTCGTCCCCTTCTCCCTCTTTCCCTCCTTTTTCCCTCCTTTATCCCTCGTTCTCTCCTTGTCCCCTCCTCCCTCCTTCCTTTTTTCCCTCCTACCTCCCTCGTTCTCTCCTTGTCCCCTCCTCCCTCCTTCCTTTTTCCCTCCTACATCCCTTGTTCTCTCCTTGTCCCCTCCTCCCTCCTTTCTTTCTCCCTCCTACCTCCCTCGTTCTCTCCTTGTCCTCTCCTCCCTCCCTCTCTCCTTCCCTTCCTCGTTCCTCCTACCTCCCTCGACTCCGTCCTTCCCTCCCTTCCCTCCCGTTCTTCCCTCACCTGTTCCTCTCCCACTCCTCCCTCCCTCCTTCCAGTGGACGCGATAACGGCCGTGTCGGGAAAACTGGCGCGGGAAAAAGGAAAACGTGAATGAAAAAAAAAGCGACATGATAAAAAAAAAAAAAAAAAGTTTGGGGGAAATGGTGAGATTACGATATTCTCAGTGGGCATGCCTCGGGTTAATAAAGGGTTTTAAGGGTGTTTGAAGGTGTTTTAAGGTGTTTTAGGGTCATTTGGCACGATTTTTTGGGTGTCTTAGGGGTATTTTTAGGTGTTTTAAAGGTGTTTTTGGGTCATTTGGCATGATTCAAGGGTATTTTTGGGTGTCTTAAGGTATTTAAGGATGTTTTAAAACACTAAGGGTTTTTTAGGTGTTTTGAAGGTTTTGGTGTTTTAAAATAGTTTTGCATGTTTTTAAGGTGTTTAAGGGTGTTTTAAGGGTGTTTTAGGGTCGTTTGGCATGAGTTGAGAGTTTTAAAGATGTTTTAGTGTGCCTTAAGATCTTTTTGAGTGTTTTAAGGATGTTTTAAGGGTTTGGCATGATTTAAGGGTGTATTCAGGGTGTTTAAGGATGTTTATGGGTGTTTTAGGGTATTTAAAGATGTTTTTAGGATGTCTTAGCAGCCGACCTGGTAACCGAGGGTAATAAAGACGGGAAAGAGAGACAGAGAGAGAGAGAGAGAGAGAGAGAGAGAGAGAGAGAGAGAGAGAGAGAGAGAGAGAGAGAGAGAGAGAGAGAGAGACACAGGGACAGACAGTAGGCGAGTGAGGAGGAAATGAAAAAAGATAAGCCAGATAAAGATTAGCCAAGGTAATTAGTCTTGTGGTGAGTCATGATTGTCTAGACTGATCCATCTGTGTCCTGTTCTAACCTGTCTTATCTTACGTCATCCTAACCCAACTTAATGTAAGCTTAACCTTTATCTCACCTAACCTAACCTAACCTTATCTGACCTAACCTTACCTAACCTAACCTGTCTTATCCTACGTCATACTAATCCAATTTAATAAAAGCTTAACCTAATCTCACCTAACCTAACCTAACCTTATCTGACATAACCTTACCTAGTCTAACCTTATCTAACCTAACCTGCAACATCTCTGCGCCGCACCTTCACTACTTTCAAAATTCTTTAGTTCAAATGACACGGGTTTTCAAACGTACCTTTTTATTATTCTAGCGACACGTTAACATGATTTCTACATTATTAACAGGTAAAACACCCTTGAAAACACGGCTAAGTGTCTCTGTCGCGTTGGAAAACACTAGTGAGGGAGCAGAGCGCTTCTAATCACGGGCATAAGGAGAAAGGGCGTCAGCGTGTCCTTGCGTCCTCATTTTTTAACTTACACCGCTGAATATTTGACGCTGGTGGGTGACAGTCGCTGCGAGGGGTGTGTGTGTGTGTGTGTGTGTGTGTGTGTGTGTGTGTGTGTGTGTGTAGAGGATATTACTGCCACTGACCTTGACTTCAATACCAGAAAACCCTGTATTCGTACTTTGCTGTCTCATTAGTTTTTTTTTTTTTTTTGAAGGCCAGGGGACGGTTAATCGGATTCTTAAAGCGTGTTTTTTCTCATTAGTGGTATTGAATGCTTGTTTAACTATTACTAGAATCATGAAAACACTCTAATAACTTCCTTGTTAAACCGCCATTAGAAGCTTGTGAACACCTTTGAAAATTCCTAGTTGAACTGTTATCACAATCATGAAAACGTCCTTGAAAACTAATAACTCCCTCTGGATTCTTGTTAAATTGTCACTAGAATCATGAAAAGCCCTTGAAAACTTATAACTTCCTTGAATCATAAAAAAAAAAAAAAACATGAAAACCAATGATATCCTTTCAATCTTACTAAACTATCACTAAAATTATAAAAAAAACACCCTTGAAACTCCAATAAGGTCCTTTAAAGCCTGGCAAAAGTAACTGACTAAACATACTAAACACATAAGTCTACAGGACTAAAACCCCCAGTGCTGACTCCCTCCACACGTGAGAGAAGCAAACGAATCAAGTCAATGGTATTCATTACATTTTACGCTAAGTCCAAATTGCAAGGGTTTACCGGCGTCAGTTGGACCAGTGCGGCGTGCTTACTCGTGCGGGGGAGATACTGAGGCTTAGGACGGCTTGAAAATCGTGTAATTTTGGCAGCTTAATCCTTTCACAATGCTTGAGTCTCCCCCGCCAAGTAATCCACTCCTGCAAATCGGCTTGGGTCGTGGTGCTCCAAAGACTTCACTACTCCGTACTCCACATTGCTCCCCCGTCCCTCCCGCCAATAGAATCATGGGCTGAGGAAACCATACTGCAAGGTGAGATGAAAGGCTGATCTTAAAGATGCCAGTGTTCCCCCCTCCAATGGCGGGACGTGACGGAGGAGACAATGTGCCGTCCATGGGATGCTGGTGCCGAGTAGAGGGCGCCTTTGTCTAAATCCTCTCTAGACAATCATTTATTCTATCATCTATACGTTCCTTGGCTTCCGTTTAGCCGAAACCCCTAGAATTATTACCGTTGTTGTTTCTCGTTTACCTGAAGAATTTCAAGCAGCGGCTGAGAAGTGCATTAAAAAGATGCTAATTTTGTCAGGGAGTTTAAATGTTCTTTCTCTAAAATGTGTAAGTATAAATGTGTTCCAAATAAATGTTATGCAAGCTTTTTTTTTTTTTCTTAGGTATTTTTCCTTCCCCACAACACACCACAACACCACAACACAACCCAGCCTGTGATTTCCAACCTTCGCTCACCCCCTCACTCCTGCACCCCAGTATTTCCCGTTCATCCGAGGTTCATTTGCACTCTTGATGATGGACGGGACAAAGTCATTACCGTAAGTGTATGCCACTAACAGGGACAGTATCAGCAGTCTGTCACTGGTATAACTCCTGTCTATCGCCCTTTGCTCTCTATTTCTCTCTCACCACGACCATTTTCAAAGGCCAGAGATGATTAGCTTAGCCTGGTTCTCAAGACCATTTCATCTTTATAAATGTAGAAACCTTATTAATGAGTAGTTAATGGCCCAGGAGGAGGAGGACACCTGGTTTGAGAAATCTGAGTTACACTGGACACGTTCCGTTAAGCACAGCAAGGTTGGGAGAACGAAGGAAGGCTACCCCGCGTCTCCAACAAGCTGCCAAGTAGAGAGGTAGTTTTGGTGGTGTATTCTTAGGCGCAAAGTAAAACCAGTTCGTGTTTCTCGGTTTTCAGTGCCAAGGAATAGAGATTGCAGCCCACAGTGGAAAGTGGAACCGGTTTTATACTTCTCTATTTTCAAAATTAAAGAATAGAGGAGATTATGAAGCTGCAATCTACGGTCTCAGAGTGGAACCAGCTTCATGTTCCCCCCTCTATTTTCAGTGCTAAAGAACAGAGGTAAAGTAGAACCGGCCCCACGTTTCTCTACTTTCACTGGTAATAAAATGGATTAATTCACTATTACATTCCTAATTGTAAACAGTGGCTGGCTTTATATTTCCACATATTTAATCAAAGCTGATTTTGCGTCTCATTTTGCTGCTGTTACTCTTAAACACACACACACACACACACAGACACAGACACACACACACACACACACACACACACACACACACACACACACACACACACACACACACACACACACACACACACACACACACACACACACACACACACACACACACACACACACAGATATATACAAGATCGATACAGATAAACATCGTCAGAAGAGGAACAACAAAAAGGTTTATCATTGCAGTCCGGAGAGAGAGAGAGAGAGAGAGAGAGAGAGAGAGAGAGAGAGAGAGAGAGAGAGAGAGAGAGAGAGAGAGAGAGAGAGAGAGAGAGAGAGAGAGAGAGAGAGAGAGAGAGAGAGAGAGAGAGAGAGACGACCGTTAAAACACAACATGTCACCTCTTTAAAAAAACAGATCCTGTGAGAGAAATGGGTTTAAGAGTACCGGCGTCAGTGCTTGATGCGTGGAGATGGCCTGGAACAGACAGACAGAGGAAGAAGACAGACTGAATGGAGAAGGCCGGAGTGGAGTCACATGAATGAGGAGAGTAATAATAATGAAGATGGTAATATAAAAACGCAACATTATACCACATTTACCGTAGGATAACCATTATATTATCCTATTTCCTATAAATGACGTTCTTTCTCAAGCATCGTCTGCTCCACTCACCTGCTGCCACGATTTACAGAGGAGGAGGAGGAGGAGGAGGTGGTGGGGGGCGGAAGCAGCGGGTTGGCCTCTTATCGAAAATTTGTCAGTTCCCCATTAAACTTCATTATTGGGGAACGAGTGGCGGGGAAGCAGCAGGAGGAAGGGAGGTAGTGGTGGTGGTGGTGGTTATTCCATGGCTCAGTTCGGAAGTTCAGATTGCCTCTCTCTCTCTCTCTCTCTCTGGTTCGCCGCTAGAGGGCCTTGTAAACAAGCTACGGTGTGCGTTCTCCTGATTTTCTTGGAGTTTTGCGAGGGATCCAGCGAGCCTGCGCCTACCATATCACACAGTCATCTGTAGTAAGACCCTGTCGTCGCATTTTTGGCAGTTGGGACTTGTGGTATTTGGACTTTGGCTGTAGATTGGAGGTTGAATCACGTCGGCCGGGCAGGGGGTTCCCTGCACAGGCAGCTCCACGTCTGCGCATGCGCAGTGCTTCCAGTTTGACGTTGTCATGACGTCGTGCTGCGTCACTGCTTGTGTCCTGCGTTCCCCGAGCCCTGTTTAAGTGAGCAATGGAGTACAACGGCCCTGTCACTCACTCTCTCCTCGAGGACGACCTCGACCTTAGTGATGAGGGTGAGTGGCCTTCAATGCCACAAAAGGATCAGCAGAGCTCGGCAGCAGCCACGAGTGAGGCTGGAGTTGCCCTCCGCGACGACGAAGCTTCAAGTCTTGTCAACCAATCTTCATCGGCTAAACGTCCTCTCAACAGTTCGTCTGACAGCAACGATGCCTCATCTCTGCCTGCTCTCAAGGCAGCTATGCAGGGAATAGCTTCTGTTCCCTGTGACGTCCCTTCTGCCACTTCCTCGGTCGCCTCTCCCTCTGCGCCATGCATCTCGCCTCTGCCCTCACAGCCCGCGCCAGTTCCTCCAGCCTTTGCTCCACGGGATGATTACGTAAAGCTCCTCTTCCGAGGCTCTCCATCGGTGGAGACCAAGCTACGTTGGCTCTCTGAAGTCAACAAGGGCTTCAGTCTGGATCGGAGCCTTGCTGAAGTCAAGATGTCCGCTGTAACGTCTCGGTTCGTCTACATCTCCAGAAGTCGCACGGTTCATTATTGACAGTGTGACAAAAGGGGAATATCTGTCCTTGTTCCTTGATATGCAGGACTCGCCTGAAAGGTCTCGAAAATTCCGTACCTACCCCCTGACTCGTTATCCTGTCTGTGTTGAACCTTCCTTGGCCATGGCTTTGTCCGGAGTGTACAAAGCGAAGCGTTTCATTCAGGACGGTGAACCCATCAATCGCATCGTCATCACCTGGAGCCTTCCTGAACCCCCGCCGCCTTTTATTACTTTTGACTTTCTTCCCAGCCTCCCGCCATGCGAAGTACGCAGGATGAAAGATGAGCAGCCCTGGTGCTTTAGGTGCTGGGGCCTCGGCCACATGTCGCGCTACTGTTCCCGTCCTGAGAAGTGCGCCTGGTGCTCTGGCCAGCATCACTCCTTCGCCTGCCCTCACCAGTCCCAGCCTCCCTCTACTGGCCCCACACCAGTCTCACAGGACTCTGAGTCAACGGAGCAGGGATCAAACACACCTACAGCAGATACCTCGAAGTGGAAATGCCCTCGCTGCCGTCAGCCAGGTGTCAACGTCTGGCATGGGTGTTTAAGGTGCCCCGCCACCTCCGCTGCGCCTTCCATCTCGGCTCCGCCTTCCGCCCCACAGTCTGCTCAGCGCGCGTCCGTTCTTCTCCAGGCCTCCTCCCCGCCGGTGACGGACGCTGGTTTGGTGGCTCCTGAGGTTGCCTTACTTAAGGCTGCTGTGGAGTCGATGACATCTCAATGCTCCTCGTATGCTGCTCGTTTCAAGGCCATTGAACGCAAAATGGAGGGATTCGCCAGCCAGCAGGCTGAAATGAATACCAAGGTTTCTCCTATGATGGACGCGCTCCAAGCACTTACTGTCACCGTCACTACCATTACTGGCAGGGTTGACTCTCTCGCCACACACCTCGAGCGGGTTACTGCTCTGCCTCCAGCATCCTTGTCCTCCTGCAGTGCGCCGCAGAGAGTTGGCCACGCCTCCCATTCGTCTTCCTCTGGTCGCGCCAAGCTAAAGAGTAATAATAGATAGCCAGCCACAGCTTCACGTCCTCTCCTGGAATGCCTGCGGCCTCACTCATCGCCTTAAAGAATCTGCCCTCAAGAGTTACGTGCAGCAGCATCATCCTGATATTATTTTAATTCAAGAGGCTTTTGTTGGCCATCCTGTGGCACAAAGGGGTGCGCCGCCGTCGCTTCGTGCCCACATTCCCTACGTTCATCATGCTCGGAACGGTATCATCACCTACGTTCACTCTGCTGTAAGGCACAGGCTGCTCCGGTGTTCCACACATGATGACACGACCTTCCAACTGCTTGAGATGGCAGCAGGCGCTGGTACGATTTGGCTGTGCAATGTCTATGTGGCTCCAGGCCGGATAGACACTGTTGTTCTCCTCACTCCAAGTGTTCAGGGCACCATTTACATGGGTGACTTTAACGCCCGGCATCCTGCGCTGGGTGACATCTCTCCGACACCAAATCGCAACGGGACACGCCTAGAGGATGCATCGTTACCGGCTAACACGATGGGATACTGGCGGTGCCACGCACTCAAGAGGAGGCACTCTTGACCACATCTTGACTCAGGGCCTGGTGACATCCAATGTCACGTGCTCCTCTGTGCCCACACTGTTTTCTGACCATCTTGCCCTCGCCCTCCATTACTCTCTCCCAGCCGCCCCTCCCCACCTCCACCGTCGCATCCGCATTACCATTCCTCCTAAGTACTGCCCAACGTATGTCTCCTACATGTCATCCGCCGTTCCTACGTTTCCTATGACCTCTCCTGAAGACTTGTACTCCTCCATTGTCACCTCAACACACTCCTTTTATGACCACTATGTTCGCAAGCTGCATGTCAAGCGTCGTCCGCGAGCTCAAGCCTGGACACTGGATCACCGCATTACCATAGCAGAGAGAAAGGCGAGGGAGGATGGCCTTTCCTTCCAAACTCACCCCTCCCCGGAGAATCTGCGGAGGTATCAGTTGTCCAGGAACAAGCTCGTGGCCCTCCAGCAATGTGTCCTCACCGAGTCTTGGCGCCAGTTTACCAACAGCATCAACCACCGGACAAGTGTGAGCTCCATATGGCATCTCATTAATACAGTTGTGAGGAGGAAGAAACCCAGCGCTCTTCATCATAGTCCAGCTCAGTACGCTCAAGATCTTCTTAATGGCTGGTGTGAGCAGTCACGTGCACAAAACCTTCCCCAGCACATTCCCTTCCCCAGCCTCTAATGACACTCTCCGCACCCTTCGTCTGATGGGTGCTTTGCTGCAACCAGACGAAGAGGATGACAGGCTCATCACTGAAAGTAAACTTAGTCGTGCCCTCTTTGGGGGCAAGGCATCAGCCCCAGGGGAAGACGGCATCACCTACTCTGTTCTCAGGCTCCTTCAGAAAGTTTCTGGCAATCCTCTTCTCCGGCTGTATAATATCTGTTTTCGACAGAGATGCGTGCCGCGCGCCAGGACCTCCAGTATCATCATACCGATTCCAAAGCCCGGCACGGACAAGTTCAGGCCTATATCACTTACATCCTGCTTTAGTAAGGTGATGGAGCGCGTCCTTCTCAATCGGCTGCTGTTTCGGCTTGACAGCAAGTTATCTCCCATACTCTACGGCTTCCTTCCCCAACGTAGTACGCACCATTGCCTCGTGGAGTTGTACGCTCGCCTCACCCCACCTAGTGTTGTCGCTTTCATAGACCTGAAGAGCGCCTTCGATGTCGCCAACAGGGAGGTCATTCTCGACCAGCTCGTGGACCTCGGAGTTACGGGCAACCTCCTGGGGTGGGTGTGGGAGTACCTGCGTAACAGAACCTCCCGTGTTTTGTTCAAGGGTGCGAGCAGTACAGTACAGTTCAGAAGTTCGAGCTTGGTACTCCTCAAGGTGTATGCTTTCCTTACTTCCTGACGTCCCTAGCGTCACAGTCACCTGTTATGCAGATGACATTTGCATCCACGCGCACACACCAGCAGTCCTACAGCATTTCTTCCACTCGTTCTCTATCTCGTCCTCCTTGTGTGGCCTCATCATTTCCCCAGAAAACAGCCGCATTTTTACTCTTCGGAACCCGAGATCCCTCCCAGCCTTTATCGTGGGGCACAGTGTCATCCCTGTGTGCACACAGTATGTCTACCTTGGTGCGCCTGTGAGAATTCTCTCATCCACGCCCGCTCGTCAGCGAGTTCATCCTGTGGTTCGTGATCTCCTGACTCGGTTGCAGTTACGCCTGACTCCTCTTCGGTGGCTCCTTAATAACGCTACTGGTGTCTCCATCCCCGTGGCCAGGACGATTTACACTGCCTACATTCGATTAGTCGTTGACTATATCTCCCCTGCGCTTGTGCAGCTGCCCAAATCTACACTGGAGCCTATGGAAAAATTCCAGAACATAGTCATGAGACTCATCTTAGGCTGTGCCATGTCCACCAGGATAGTCAACATGCTGCATGAGCTTGACCTCTCGCCACTAATTGTAAGGATCCATGCAAATGTCACCTATTTCACCGTCAAGTGCCTCCATTTCCCCCATCTCTCCTGTCATTATTCGCAAGTCATCAGGACCTTCCTTCAGCCTCATCCCCGCCTGCCTCGGCTGCAGCCCGGTGGCCGTGCTCTCATCAAAACTGTCTGCTCTCAGCTGCAACGTTTGGACATCAATGTTTCTGTGGATGACGTTTTCCCTCCACCTCCACCCTGGATGCTGCCACTCCCGATGGTCCGCTTCACTCCCACCTACAAGGCTCACCCTCCCGTCCTGCAGAAACAACTAGCCCTGGACGCCATAGCATCGGTCTGGGCTACCATCGTCACACCACACCACCTTTACACGGATGGGTCCGTGAAGGCGGACGGCACAGCAGGGTGTGCAGTTTTCTCTCCTGACGCAGCACCTCCAGCATAGGGCTGGGTTGGACGTCGGCTGCCGGCTCAGTCCAGCTCCAACTTTTGTGAGTTGCACGGCATCCTAGATGCTGTGAGTCTCCTCTGTGAAAGACGCCTCAACGGTGTTGTCATATGCGACTCCTAGGCAGCCCTTCATGCCCTTTCTTCGCCAAACCCAGTCTGTCGTCATCTGGTTAACAGGATCCTGACGGCCCTGGCCTTGGCTCATGATCGATTGTTGGTCATTAGGTTTCTTTGGATCCCCTCCCATGTCTCGCTAGCTTACAATGACACAGTGGATCGCCTGGCTAAAGCTGCTTGTGGCCTGCCTGCCTGCGACTCTGGCCCTGCCCCCTCCCTCCGGTGCCTCAGGACCAGGATCCGAGCAGCCTCCCTACTCTCTACGGCCGACAGGACTGCCGACCAGAGGGCGGCCAGTGTTACTATCCAGCACTATGATGCCTTTCGTCACCATCGCTTCAAGTATCGACGTCGGGGGCTATGGGTGAGGAGGCATAATGTGGTGTCGGCGCGGCTGCGGCTCGGCTACCGCCCTCTGTGGCAGGTGGCTGGCTTGGGAGACGAGCCTCACTACACCTCCTTTCCCCTGTGCCACTCTCCTAACTCGAATCACTTGCGCCACTACTGCCTGGACTGTCCTGCTGTGGGAGACCTGCTCCCGCGCGAACAGCCTCTCCTCGCCGTGTGCCATCACCTGTTGCAAGGCGACCATCTACACCTCATGTTAGCCCAACACCCACAGTTTGGCGGGTGTTACCAATCAGTGTCTTTCATTTTACCACCCCTCAACTATTTATGTCACCTTTTGCCTTTAGCATTCCTAGTTTTTCACTGTTGTACTAATATTTTATTTTGTTGTTTATTTTTTTGTTAATTCTTATTTTATTCTATTATGTTTATTTATTTCTTGTAGAGAGAGAGAGAGAGAGAGAGAGAGAGAGAGAGAGAGAGAGAGAGAGAGAGAGAGAGAGAGAGAGAGAGAGAGAGAGAGAGAGTCCCTTGGTCGTCTGGTGTACTGTCTTAATTGCGTCATTGCTCAGTTGCCAACGAGTAAAATTGGGTAGATAAGCAACTTTAAGTCTGGCTTTTGTGGCTGATATTCAACTCTTTCATTTTAACAAGATTGCGTCATTCACGGGATAATAACGCCTTTACTGCCTTTTGTAAGCCCGTCTTCCACACACACACACACACACACACACACACACACACACACATACACACACATACATATGTGCTTGCGGTTAGAAAGTTTGATAAATATTAATTGACAACAAACAACAATACAAACAAAAAATACAGGAAATACATTACTATACTGAAATTAATGTAAATACTGATATGGATAGCATTCACGGGTCCATCAAACACATGTACACACACACACACACACACACACACACACACACACACACGCACACACACAAGCGGACACCAAGTCAAAGCATGGAAATTAATTAAGTCCAGGTGTGCGCACTCTCCTGCCGCATGCAACAGGTAAGCCTTCTCGCAAAGAGGTAACGTGACGGCAGCCAACTGAAATAGACTCTTAATGAAAAAAACGCAATGAAAAAATACAGATGCCTTCACATCGACAAAATACCGTCAGGCT
The DNA here is from genome assembly GCF_035594125.1 of Scylla paramamosain. Lineage (NCBI taxonomy): Eukaryota > Metazoa > Arthropoda > Malacostraca > Decapoda > Portunidae > Scylla > Scylla paramamosain. The sequence goes on from NC_087169.1 coordinate 4,092,252, forward strand.
CCCCTAGCACGTTCCAGCACACTCTCATTACGCCTTCCGCTGCCTCTCCTCCAGCCAGATTTCCTCGGGCACGCGATAATGGAAATGCAAAGGCAGAATGATGAAAATACCCTGAATGAAAAGGCAAAAAACACAATTAGTGGTAAAAAAAGTAGCAACAACAACACTATTATCATTTATGACAACAACCTCTGCTAGTACATCTTTTACTAAGTACTACTACTACTACTACTACTACTACGACTACTACTATTACTACTACTGCTACTACTGCGTGCGTGTGTGATTCACCTACGTATTGCCTTGATTGTCACGTCGTAGTCTTATAAACGGCATTTTTCCCTGCCGGTGAGAGTAAGTACAGCCCTGATTATGGGTAATGCGTTGTACAGTAAGTCTGAGCGAGACTGGCCACGGGATAAGTTTGAGCTGCGAAACTTTTAGCACACACACACACACACACACACACACACACACAGACTCAGTGCGATTCCCACCATGGTGCGAGCCATCAATCAATAGTATTTCCCTCCTAGATTAGACTTACCTTTAGGATTAATGTTAAGTTTTTCCCCATCCCCTATGTACATTTTCAGTTTGTCAACTGCCTAAATAATAAACCGTTTATTATTATTATTATTATTATTTTTTACACACACACACACACACACACACACACAGAGTATGAACCAACTTTTACCTGGTTCAGTAACTTTGTGTCAAAAGTTTTGGCACCAAGTAAACTACCAGCTGATGAGGTGACTATTATTATGATGATCATTATTATTATTATTATTATCATTATTATTATTATTATTATTATTATTATTATTATTGTCGTGTTATGATATATATTTTTTTTAAATTCTCTCATACAGTTTTCATTTCCCTATTACGGTTGACGTCAAGCACGGCGTCTCAAACACACACACACACACACACACACACACACACACACACACACACTTTGATTAATTTCATGTAATCAACGTGGGAGTCAGTGTGTCTTTTGTTATTAGTAATTATGTAAACTAATCCCACAAACCTCCTGCATGGAATGTGTCAGTACGTATGGGGTGAAATTAATTAATCTATAAATAAATCAAGAAAAAGGAAAGGTGAAGAAAAGAATACATATTTACATTTATATCCCCTCACTCTCATCACTCTCCACTCCTCTTTTCCCTTTTCTCTTTACCCCCCCTCCCTCCATCCCCCTTGACGTCAACTGCAGATCTAAACTCTATTTTACGCCACCCGCCTACCACTTTCTCCCTTCTGCCTCTCTCATTCTCTTCCTCTTTCTCTCTCTCTCTCTCTCTCTCTCTCTCTCTCTCTCTCTCTCTCTCTCTCTCTCTCTCTCTCTAAATTTGTGAGGCGCGGGTTGCATCTGGGTGTAATCTATTAAAAAAATACACCATTTTCTAATATTTTAATAAAGAATGTAAATTTAATAGCTTCAACCAACCTCGTAAGGAATACTCCTCATCCACTGTGTCCTTTTAGTCATTTTCCTCTGTACTGATTATAATAGACCTATATCTTTCCTGTAATGTGTAGATGAGGTCTGACCAGCGCCAAGTATAACTGTAATATTACTTCCGGCCTTCTACTTTTAAGACTCCTAAAAATTAATCCTAGTACTCTATTTGCCCTGGCTTCTATGCATTGTTTCCCTAGACGGAGTTCAGAGCTCACTATAACTTCTAAATCTTTATCGTACCCTGTACCTACAAGAGTTTGGTTGTTCAATGTGTACCTATTGTGTGGGTTTCCTCTACCTACGCTAAGCACTTTGCATTTATTGATATTAAATTGCATTTGCATCTATCCGTCCATTCATTCATTCTATCTAAATCTGCCTGCAAGGCAATGGCATCCGATTCTGACCTAATTAATCTACCTATCTTTGTGTTATCCGCAAATTTACTAACATCACTACTAATTCCACTATCCAAGTCATTGATATATATTAGAAATAACAATGGCCCTAATACCGATCCCTGTGGCACCCCACTAATTACATGACCCCACTCGGATTTCGAGCCGTTTATTACCACTCTCTGTCGCCTGTTACCAAGCCATGACCCTATCCAGCCTAACACCTTCCCATCTATCCCGTGTGCCCTAACCTTTCTCAGGAGCCTTTGATGGGGTACCTTGTAAAATGCTTTACTTAAGTCCAGATATAAGATATCATAACTATCACCATTATCTACTGCCTCGTACACCTTACTGTAAAAACTTAACAAGTTTGTCAGGCAAGACTTCCCCTTTGTGAAGCCATGCTGTGACTGATTTATCAAGTTGTGTTTGTCTAAATGTTCTCTAATGTTCCTCGCTATTATTGACTCTAACATTTTACCTACAACTGAAGTTAAGCTGACAGGTCTATAATTAGACGCTAATGTTTTATCTCCTTTCTTAAAGATGGGTACTACATTAGCCTGCCTCCACATTACTGGTACCTCACCTGACTTCAGTGATTTCCTAAAAACAGAAACTAACGGCTCACTAATAATCTCTTTACATTCCTTAAGTACTCTAGAATATATTTCATCAGGCCCTGGTGTCTTGAACTTTTTAGCTTATCTATCTCCTCTTCCACTATCTCCCTAGTTATGGAAATATCTGTCAGCTTCTCATTCTCATCTGCTCTAAACACCTGTTTATTATCTGGCATATCCTGCATGTTTTCCTGGGTGAAGACAGTTAAAAAATACTCATTCAGAAGTTTACTAATCTCCTCTCCAGAACTAACCAGTTCCCCATCTGCTGCCTTTAATAACAAGGGAATCTGTCTAGGGGGATGAGATTTTGGTTTGGCATTTGGTTGTAGTTGTAAACTAGCACATGCATTAGTAACAGTTCATACCTCATTTTTGGAACACTTGTTTACTATGTTCAAGTACACAAGTTAAATTCTCCTACACCAACCTTGATTTTACACTACATATATTTGACCAATCCAACAGAATATGTTGAGGCCAATTTAAACCAAAAAGACTCCTTTCTTGTCCTTCCACTACTATAACTGACAGATTCTTGTATTCTTTCTGTCTATAACACACATCTACTTCCATGGCACCAACAACTTTTTTTATCATTACCACTATAGTCTTGGAGCTGAACTTTAGAGGGTATGATTCTTACATTTGAAATAGACTTGACGAGATTCTTGGATACTAGTGTAACATCAGCCGCTGTGTCAAGCTGCATGTTCACAGGTTTGCCATTTATTGTGATGCTAAGGATAATCCTTTTCTGAGAATTCTCTACTGAGTTAACTCTGAAAGCAAATTATAAATCAGTGTCACCCTTACTATCGTGAGACTCACTAGGCTGCTTTACATTTGATTCAGTGGGTTCTGCAGTGGCATATATCCTTTTCTTAGTCTTACACATACTAGTGTATTGTTTGTGTAACCGCACCTGAAACATTTCCTATTTCTTACAGTTTGTTTTCTACCTTGTTGTGTAGGATGACATGGTTTATTTTTAAGATAGATTGGAACAGGGTTCTTTCCATCTACTGTAGGTCTTGCATTTTTTTTTTTATCTGATTTATTGCAGGTTTAGCTGGCTGGTTAGAATGATTGTTACCTACAATTACTTTCGCTTGTCTGTCTGATGCTTCCATTGCTCTAGCTATCTGTAACATGTTCTCTGAATCTCCTGAAGTGCTTTTCTCCTTAACTGACTAGAAAAACATTTTTTATTCAGATGGTCTGAAATAGCATCCTCAGTGTCATGGAATTCACAGTTTTCTGCTAATTTCCTGGGTCTGGTGACAAAGCCATCTGTTGTTTCATGTTCCTCTTGCTCTACTTGTCTAAAACAATACACGTTCATACCTTATATTGGTCTTAGGGGTGAAGAGTTTCTCTAGAGCTGTTTGTACCTCCTCGTAGTTTGTCAGTGGTAGTGGTAGTGTGCTGAATATTTCTTGCACCTCCGGACCTGCCACATGCAAGAGTAATGCTCGCCTTTGGTGACTCCTGTAGCATCCAGATAGAACTGGAATCGTGTCTTCCACTTCTTCCATCAGGTAGCTACTGATGCTGGGTCCTCTACCAAAGAAAAGGCTGGGGGCTGCTCCACGTCCAGGGCCATCGTGTTTGTACTTAACTGGGGCTGTCCTTAGTGGGACGTCCACTCGTCGCCAGGTTTTGTTGTGTTTGTGGCCTACCAGCATCTACGAGTACCACTCCATAGTACCACTTTATGTATTTGTAGTACGTGTATCATGTAGTAATCAGGATAGTAACACCATATCCCATTCTCGTCGACGTGTCAGTCTTGAGAAGGACGGATGAGCGTAGAGGCACTTAATATTTATTGACTGGAAATAGTAAACGACTACATCTTATCTTGAACGTCTCAGCTTCACCTCCTAGATATTCTAGAAGCTATCAGTAACAAAACTTACTGTATATGGTATGGAACCTTACCGTGTCAATATGCAGAAGTATAAAAATATTTAATCTCTTATAAAGCATTCGGATTTATGTTATTCAGTTTTTGCTGGACACATACAAAAAGAAAACGAGTTACGAATGTACAACTTAAACATACAAAATAATTCCTAATCTAATATTCTTAATCTATTTACATATCACCATGTTCTTCCCAAAATTCCATCCTCTCACAGGATGAACAGGGGCAACTCATGTAGAAGCCCAGCGTAACAATAATATAATCATAATTATGTAAGGAAATAGAAAATTAATGATCTTCACCAGCCTGGAAAAATCAGTAATCTTGAGTTGTTGTTTTTTCTCCTCGTATTTTAAGTAGTGAGAGACTGACACTGGATTTAATTTCTTCAAGAAGAACATGGAAGATGACTGCGACCAACGTTTTGTGAACTTCTGAACGCAGCAGAGGTGGATGTGAGTGTTCTTGACGTCGTTAATATTATCTTTTAAAATTTGAAATTTTATCTAAATTAATAAGAGATGCAGACAGCAACTGACTAATTTTAGTTGATAAGATAAGATAAGATAAGTATAGTGTGTTGGGCAAATAGCGGATGTCCTACATAAGGGGTACTTCAGATATAACTAACAATTCTTTTGTGATAAGAGTAATTGCTATAAATGATTTCATGATGAATACCCAAACATGGTTTCAATATTGTAAATATGGATACACTATGCTGTAGTAAGAGGTTTTCAGTGTTTCATCAGTTAGCTTATTTTTTTATCTATATACGCATCTGAATATTTTGTCATTTATGTGGCATTTCATTTATAACTTAAATACATCTGTCATATCACCTCGTGCTTTGTCTTCTGAGCATGACAACTGTCAAGATAGACTAAGAGATTTCTGAGCTAGTAAAACATCATGTTTGTCTTCCATCACCATTGTACTGTTCCCCTTACATGTTCATCACCATCACAAGTTTCTGAAATATCTTGTCCACCAATTTCTGAGTTTTTTTTTTTTTCCGAGTGAAAATATCGTAACGTAACAAAGGTGTACATGAGGCATCCGCGTAGGGTGTGGAACATGTGCAACATAGGTTCATTGAAACATGAGGTAACCATGAAAAGGTGCTGGAGCCTCATCTTATTCCCTTCTGACAGAATGAGATGGTCTGTGTTACACATGCTGGATGTATCATAGTCATGATCGTTCTGCAAACATATCCTTTACATTTCCTCCACCCAACTATAATACTTCACACGTCACTGCATACTTTTCTTAAAGATTTTCAGTGGTATTTTTATGGATCCTTCTGTCATAGTCCAAAAAGCGATCCTGCCACTTGAGAGGCATCAAGACAACGTTCTTCATCGTCAGCTTCACAATACCCAGTGCTCCAGATGTGCTACTTGACCAGTAAGTATCATGTTAACACCATGAGGCTCTTGGATTCTGTAAAAGTCTTATTTTAGGCCTCTTTCCAACACGAAATCAACAAGACTTGTGTTAAACACCACCACAAGTCCGCTGTTCACTGTAATTTGCTCTTCTTTGCACTTCCTGATGAGGCTTTGGGTGGTCTTCTTGTCCAGGTCATGCCGGACAATCTGGCTCTTAAAAGCAGGATCTTTGGGCATCGAATAAGCACGTGGGATTAGTTTTTCATCTTCTTTTGACTTTTCATATTCTCTCGTAGCTGCTGGAACTGGCATTCGTCCTTCATCAGTTCCTCTATCCGAATTGTGATTGTATCTTTGGTTTCCTCCCCAGCGTCAATCCTGCCCAGCTGAACTTTAACGTCGACGGCCTTATGGGAGAGCATGTCGTCCAACACGTTGAGGAACGCGTTCGTTCGTAATGTACATGTTTGAGGTACCATTGGCGATGCCGTGGTGATTGGCCAGCAGTAATGTGCGGGTGTAGGGAAAAGTGGCAGCCAACTCCTACTAGAAACTGAAACCAGGGGCACTGGCAGGAAGGAGACGTGCACACCACAAAGGACCTTCGGTGATAGTGAAATGGTACTGCAGTAACGTCTCCACAGCCTGAACTAGCTCCTGCGTGTCTGTTACCTGAGGAAAGGAAGTGGTGTGTGGTATCAGCAGCCAAGACATAACCAATAGGCCATGCAGCTATGCCTAAACTACCTGTTGTCATCTTATCATCTATCTATCTATCTATCTATTTATCTATCTATCTATCTATCTATCTATCTATTTATCTATCTATCTATCTATCTATCTATCTATCTATCTATCTATCTATCTATCTATCTATCTATATATATATATATATATATATATATATATATATATATATATATATATATATATATATATATATATATATATATATATATATATATATATATATATATATATATATATATATATATATATATATATATATATATTAGTCTCGTAGCCTTAGCCAATAGCCCCTCTACCTACTGACAAATGAAGATACATCTATGTGTCGAGTAGTGATGAGTCAGCGACACTGAACCTAAAAATCAAGTTCCTCTCGGGTCATGTGACACGCCCATAAAGTGTCCTCATGTTTCCGGAAGCACATCCTTAAGATCGGCATCTTTCTGTGTGAACGAGTTTCTTAAATAGTTATAAAGCACTCTTTAATAGTGAAAAGAAGTGTTATGCATGCCTTAACGTCTGGAGATCAATAAATACAACTGTTCATTTAATATTGTAAGATATGTTTTTTATCTATGCAAAGTGAAGTAGTGAAGCACATGTTTAGAGACAGAAGCTTTCTGCGTTGCGAACCCTGAACTCAACATTGTGTAGGAGGTTCAATTGCCTGTGTAATTTTTCAGCTATTTTAGTGATAACAGTTGCCAGTTGTGTGGTAAATGGCTAACCTGAATATATGATGAAGCGTTTCCTTGATGTGGTGGTCACTGAGAGGCACAATGGAGGGAACTGTTAGCCCTGCAACCGTGGTGTAAAATCCTTTCCTTGCGGCAAAGTCCAGTAAGTTCTTTATTTCTGTGGCCGGCCGAAGCCACATGAAGGAAGAATCTTTTGCCATGGTGTTTGTAGTTTGAGATTTTTCTTTAATAAAATCACCACAAATAAGATTTGCGTCTATAGTGTGTTCAGACAAAAAAAAATTGTAGTTAGCTAATGGTGCAGTGCTCCGTTTGCCGTATTATTTTTAGCTCACCTGCACTCGTGAGTTGTCGCGGCCAGCTCCTTATATATATATATATATATATATATATATATATATATATATATATATATATATATATATATATATATATATATATATATATATATATATATATATATATATATATATATATATATATATATATATATATATATATATATATATATATATATATATATATATATATATATATATATATATATATATATATATATATATATATATATATATATATATATATATATATATATATATATATATATATATATATATATAAAATGGTGCAGTGCTCCGTCTGCCGTGTTATTTTTAGCTCAACTGCACTCGTGAGTTGTCGCGGCCAGCTCCTTATATATATATATATATATATATATATATATATATATATATATATATATATATATATATATATATATATATATATATATATATATATATATATATATATATATATATATATATATATATATATATATATATATATATATATATATATATATATATATATATATATATATATATATATATATATATATATATATATATATATATATATATATATATATATATATATATATATATATGTGAGAGAGAGAGAGAGAGAGAGAGAGAGAGAGAGAGAGAGAGAGAGAGAGAGAGAGAGAGAGAGAGATAGAAAAGGGAGGGTTTGCTGACCGCTCCAGTACGCCCCTAAACCAGTTTTATTCTCTTCGGAATCGGCAAACTAACGCCGGCCACAGAGTATCGATAAACGTCCCCACCCAACCCCCACACGTTTGACTTGACACGACACATCCAGTCAACCCTATGACCGCCAATGTTGCAGAAGTTAATGAAGAAAAAGTTGAGGGGAGTGTCAAGACACTTAGTCGTTATCAGAAGAGCAATCCGAGCAAGGGACTTTTGTGGTCCCTTCCCCAGATGGGGACTCCAAGGCTGGTGTAGGAGTTGCCATGATAATTTTTATTTTTTTTGAGTGAAGGGTGTATGTGTTATTAGGTGCTTGTAGTTTTGTGTGGAGGAAGAGAGTTGTCTTTAGAGGGCAAGCCGTGACTGTCCCCTTGTGTTGTCAGACACAATGGGGAAACGTTTAGTGAGGTCACAGCTGGGTTTAATGATAAGTTCACAGCACCCCCTGTTCCAGTGTTTGAGACTTCACTGGGAGTAATTATCGTTTCGGCAGGTTCCTATTGCCTCCTCTTCACACACACATACACACACACACACACACACATATATATATATATATATATATATATATATATATATATATATATATATATATATATATATATATATATATATATATATATATATATATATATATATATATATATATATATATAATATTAGAATCATAAAATCTTAGTTCCTAGTATCATTTCATATAGAGACACAAAAACTTCCACTGCGTTTTTTTTATTTACAAAATATATTTATAATGCAAGCGGTCGCGGACCTTATACAGTTACTTGGCGGCCCACTTATGGCCCATAGTTGGACCACCCTGCCCTAGATCATTAAGATCTCACAAAGAACAGATCCACTTTTCTGTAGTTACGCTCCGATACCTAACACTTAAAATAGGCAGCTTATGATTTGCACACTTGAACATACTAATGGCAATTGAGTGTTGTTTATGGAGAACAGATAAATAATTTTATAACTTTCCTTCTTTTTTTTCATCATCTTACATAAGAAAAAAAAAACTTATATGTAATTATCTTATCAAGCCAGGATGATTTATATATAGCCAGATCATATATTGTCTTAATAAATCTATACAAGATATTTTTATTTTAACGTCACTGCCGTTTGGAATTGAATCCCAAAAACTTATAAAATTATTATCAATTAATTCAGAGATATATCTGGAACCTGTCTCACCATTCAACTACTGTTTACTGGCTATATGTGGCATTTACCTCAGCTTGTAGTATAACATTATTCAGCCTGTAATATCATTGGAGCCAACAGGTACACACAGATGAGACCCTCTTAAGACAATATTTTCTCTCCCTAGGCTCACACCATGAAAATATTTTTTTTTTTCTTTATGTGAGTTTTACAACAGATTGGCTTAATAAACTTTGTTCTTTCTGCTGTTCAACATTTTATTCATTCTTCTTTTCATCCTCTTGTTTTATCAGTTTTATCACTTTTTACCTCTTACAGCATAGAGGCAACCACATCAGGTTTTGTAGGGTCCTAGTACATGTTGGAATTCAGGGGAATGAGAAGGTCGATAAGCTGGTTAAAGAGGCAGCAAAACGGGTTGTTCTTTCCAGCTCCATTCAGTTTCATGATTTATACTCCAGTATAAAGGTGTCAGTTCTTAGCAGTTAGTAGAGCAGATGGAAGGTTTTAGTTGCCACCACGAAGATGGGGGAGGTAACTTCTTTAGCTGTGCGTCCGTGGACATATTTCCACGTACACGAGCGCCGCTCAGAGGCTGCAGTGGCCTGTCTCCAGACGGGTCACACGAGTTTCACGCATGGTTACCTAATTTCCCAAGAAACACAACCACTTTGTGATGACTAGTTAGTTCCCCTTACAGTCGGACATTTTCTGGTGGAGAGTACCAGACTGGTGAAAATGCGGGAGTGATACCTTTTCCGTTGTCGTAGTGTAGATGGGACTTTACAGATGGCCCTGATTCTTAGAGACAGGGTTCTCTTTCTGGGACATGAGATCCTCATGTTAGTGGAGACGGCTGGTCTTGTGAACAAATTATAGACTTCCTTTTAAATGTCTTTATTCTAACTATATTTATTAGTAATATCGTTGCACTGGGAGAAGCTGGCGTCAAGTGAGAAAGACACATAACAAACGACGTTGGGTCCTGGAGCTTGGGTCAATGGGGTCTTGGGCACATAACAAACAACATCAGATATCTGGGTCAGTGGGGTCAGTGTCTTGGGTAAGAAACAAACAACGCCAGACGCACTGCTCTGTATCAGTGGGGTCAGTATCCACTTGATTTAATTCAAACCAATGTATTAATACATTAAAATACTAGCCCTCTCTTTTCTAACACTTGATAGTGCATCCCATGTCCTTCTATATGTTCACTCCTACCATATATATATATATATATATATATATATATATATATATATATATATATATATATATATATATATATATATATATATATATATATATTGTGGTATACTCTACCACGGAACCAGGTGCCTGCCTCTCAACTCGTGGCGCTGCCACGTGTATAGCTTGAGGCATACTGGATACGTGACCTCTAGCAGGCTACCAAGCCGATAACGAGGGGTGGAGTTCCATCGAGCTTCAGTCTCCTCCAAGGGTCGCTACAGCTCTGAGGTCGCCTTGGCATACGCTGGGAGCCTCATATACACTCGAGAGCGGTGGTAAGAGTTACACCAGTGTTACACACCAACACACACACACACATAAACACACACACACACACACACAAACACATTTATATTTATTTTATATTATGTATATGTAAAGGTGTTTATTTTTGTAATTTGTATCTATATGCATTTACTAACTTGGCTTAAGTTATTAACTGAACCAGTCTTTTAAGTTATTCAGTCCAGTTCAGATTGCCACTCCTTGTTACTTACTTTTACTTACTTAAATAATCTTCAATTTTGTATTGTTACTTAATTTAAGGGTTAACTTTAAGATATTAAATAGCACTTAAAATGTCTCCTTTTCTCTTTTCTTTTAACCCTTCCATTGTTAGTGTGAGCAACACCCCTTCATGGTCCATCCCCTAGAGTTCAGTGTATGCTCACACGTAACAATATATATATATATATATATATATATATATATATATATATATATATATATATATATATATATATATATATATATATATATATATATATATATATATCAGGAGGAGGCAGTAGACACCTGCCGAAACGATAATTACTCCCAGTGAGGTCTAAAACACTGTTCAGGGGGTGCTGTGAACTTATCATTAAACTCAGCTGTGACCTCACTGAACGTTTCCCTTTGTGTCTCACAACACAAGGGGGCAGTCACAGCCTGCCTTCTAAGGACAACTCTCTCCTTCCACACAAAACTACAAGCACCTAATAACACACACACCCTTCACTCAAAAATTTTAAAATTATGGCGACTCCTACACCAGCCTCGGAGTCCCCATCTGGGGAGGGGACCATAAATGTCCCCAGGTCGGACTGCCTTTCCGTCGACGACCCTAAGTGTCTTGACACCCCCTTCAACTTTTTCTTCATTAACTTCTGCAACATTCGCGGTCTAAGATCTAATTTTTAATCTGTAGAACACCACCTCTCCTCTTCTAAACCTCATCTTCTTTTCCTCACTGAAACTCAGGTGTCTGAGGCAACTGACAGTAGCCCCTTTTCTGTTCCCTCCTACTTCCTCTATCCTCATTTTCGATCCAAAGCTGTATGCTGCGTTTATGTGCGCAATGACTTAACCTGCTCTCGTGCCCACGCTCTTGAATCTTCCGAGTTTTCCACCATCTGGCTATGACTACAAAGTCATTCTCATACTAAATTTATCTGCGCTGTATACCTCTCACCTAACTCCTCTGACTATAAGAAATTCTTTGACTACTTAACTTCCAAAGTGAAGCACATTCTGACCCGCTTCCCTTTTGCAGAGATCTCCATTCTTGGAGACTTCAATGTTCACCACCAGCTTTGGCTTTCCTCTCCCTTCACTGACCATCCTGGTGAACTAGCCTACAACTTTGCTATCCTTCATGACCTAGAGGAATTGGTGCAACACCCTACTCGTATTCCTGATCGTCTTGGAGATACGTCCAACATTCTTGACCTTTTCCTGACCTCTAATCCTTCTGCTTATGCTGTCACCCTTTCTTCTCTGTTGGGCTCCTCCGATCACAATCTCATATCTTTATCTTGTCTTATCACTCCAATCCCTCCTCAGGATCCCCCTAAGCGAACGCGCCTCTGGCGTTTTGCCTCTGCTAGTTGGGGGAACCTGAGGAGGTATTTTGCTGATTTTCCTTGGAATGACTACTGCTTCCGTGTCAGAGACCCGTCTTTGTGTGCTGAGCGCATAACAGAGGTGATAGTGTCTGGCATGGAGGCGTACATTCCTCACTCTTTTTCTCGTCCTAAACCTTCTAAACCTTGGTTTCACACAGCTTGTTCTCGTGCTATACATGATAGAGAGGTGGCCCACAAAAGGTACTTAAGCCTTCCATCACCAGAATCTCATGCACTTTATATTTCTGCCCGGAAACATGCTAAGTCTGTTCTCCAACTAGCCAAAAACTCCTTCATTAACAGAAAATGTCAAAACCTTTCAAGTTCTAACTCCCCTCGTGATTTCTGGCATCAAGCCAAAAAATATCTCCAATAACTTTGCTTCTTCTTCTTTCCTTCCTCTACTTCAACCAGATGGCACCACTGCTATCACATCTATTTCTAAAGCTGAACTCTTTGCTCAAACCTTTGCTAAATACTCTACCTTGGACGATTCTGGGCTTGTTCCTCCCTCTCCTCCATCCTCTGACTACTTCATGCCACGTATTAAAATTCTTCGCAATGATGTTTTCCATGCCCTCGCTGTCCTAAACCCTCGGAAGGCTTATGGACCTGATGGCGTCCCTCCTATTGTTCTCCGAAACTGTGCCTCCGTGCTTGCACCTTGCCTAGTCAAACTCTTTCAGCTCTGTCTGTCAACATCTACCTTTCCTTCTTGCTGGAAGTTTGCCTACATTCAACCTATTACTAAACAGGGTGACAGTTCTAATCCCTCAAACTACCGTCCTATTGCTTTAATTTCCTGCTTATCTAAAGTTTTTGAATCTATCCTCAACAGGAAGATTCTTAAACATCTATCACTTCACAACCTTCTATCTGATCGCCAGTATGGGTTCCGTCAAAGCCGCTCTACTGGTGATCTTCTGGCTTTCCTTACTGAGTCTTGGTCATCCTCTTTTAGAAACTTTGGTGAAACTTTTGCTGTTGCTTTCGACATATCAAAAGCCTTTGATAGAGTCTGGCACAAAGCTTTGATTTTCAAACTACCCTCCTACGGTTTCTATCCTTCTCTCTGTAACTTCATCTCAAGTTTCCTTTCTGACCGTTCTATTGCTCCTGTGGTAGACGGTCACTGTTCTTCTCCTAAATCTATTAACAGTGGTGTTCCTCAGGGTTCTGTCCTGTCACCCACTCTCTTCTTATTATTAATTAATGATCTTCTAAAACAAACTTCTTGTCCTATCCACTCCTATGCTGATGATACCACCCTGCACTTTTCCACGTCTTTTCATAGACGTCCAACCCTTCAGAAGGTAAACATATCACGCAGGGAAGCCACAGAACGTCTGACTTCTGATCTTTCTAAAATTTCTGATTGGGGCAGAGCAAACTTGGTATTGTTCAATGCCTCAAAAGCTCAATTCCTCCATCTATCAACTCGACACAACCTTCCAGACAGCTATCCCCTCTTCTTCAATGACACTCAACTCTCCCCCTCTTCTACACTGAACATCCTTGGTCTATCCTTTACTTATAATCTGAACTGGAAACTTCACATCTCATCTCTAGCTAAAACAGCTTCTATGAAGTTAGGTGTTCTGAGACGTCTCCGCCAGTTTTCTCACCCCCCCAGCTGCTAACTCTGTACAAGGGCCTTATCCGTCCATGTATGGAGTATGCTTCACATATCTGGGGGGATTCCACTCATACTGCTCTTCTAGACAGGGTGGAATCAAAAGCTTTTCGTCTCATCAACTCCTCTCCTCTAACTGACTGTCTTCAGCCCCTCTCTCACCGCCGCAGTGTTGCATATCTAGCTGTCTTCTACCGCTATTTTCATGGCAACTGCTCTTCTGACCTTGCTAACTGCATGCCTCCCCTCCTTCCTCGGCCTCGCTGCACAAGACTTTCTTCTTTCTCTCACCCCTATTCTGTCCACCTCTCTAACGCAAGAATTAACCCGTATTCTCAATCATTCATCCCTTTCTCTGGTAAACTCTAGAACTCCCTGCCTGCTTCTTTATTTCCACCTTCCTATGACTTGAATTCCTTCAAGAGGGAGGTTTAAAGACACTTATCCACCAATTTTTGACCACTGCTTTGACCCTTTTATGGGACTGGCATTTCAGTGGGCATTTTTTTTTATTAAATTTTTGTTCCCCTTGGCCAGTATCCTTTCTATATATATATATATATATATATATATATATATATATATATATATATATATATATATATATATATATATATATATATATATATATATATATATATATATATATATATATCATATCAACAATTTAACCTGCAATCTTTGTTGCTTTTAATGTTTTTTAGTAACGCTATGTGACCGCGATGTTGCGGCGCTATAACCTAAATAAGTCTTTCAAACTTCACTCTTCATTTTTGGAAATATTAGGAAACTCATATGCTACATATACTCTGTTTACACTAACACAAACCAGTAATCGTTCTGGTTTATGTTGAATCCACACTACTTTTGATTGGTCTTTCTGTGTCACATTTACTCCAATGTTCACACCAAGCGACACGAATATGGACCAAGGCAAGTCAAGGCGATTAAATATTAAATTAATTTTTATTTATTAATTTATTTCATCAGTCACCATGACTATTTTCAAAGGCTACAGAAATTATTATTTCTCAAAAGTGGGTGTCCTGTTAAAAATGAAATAATCTTGTTAATCTGTCTCTAGTACCGTAAAAGACACATTTCAAAATCTGTGTAACTTCAGCTAGAGATTTTGAAATTACTAAAGGTACAGCACAGAAGCAATTTAGGTTATGGACGTCCTGATCAATTTAAGGTAAACATTTATAATACCTCCTTGTCATATTACTCCTCTTTCCCCCAACAAGCTTAGGAGGCCACTGGAGGATTTTTTTTTTTTTTTTTTGTGGGGATAAGAGGCAGTGAACAGGAAAAGCGGTGCCTTAGGATGGAAGAAGTCAAATTGACCCAGATTTTAATATTCATGCAAATGTGTAAGTATGAGACGCCAAATATATATATATATATATATATATATATATATATATATATATATATATATATATATATATATATATATATATATATATATATATATATATATATATATATATATATATATGGCGTCTCATACTTAGGCAGAAGGAGGCAGTAGACACCTGCCGAAACGATCATTACTCCCAGTGAGGTCTAAAGCACTGTTCAGAGGGTGCTATGAACTTATCATTAACCCCAGCTCTGACCTCACTGAACATTTCCCTTTGTGTCTCACAATACAAGGGGGCAGTCACAGCCTGCCTTCTAAAGGCAACTCTCTTCCACACAAAATTACAAGCACCTAATAGCACAGACACCCATCACTCAAAAATTTTCAAATCATCATGGCGACTCCTACACCAGCCTCGGAGTCCCCATCTGGGGAGGGGAGCATAAATGTCCCCAGCTCGGACTGCCTTTCTGTCGACGACCCTAAGTGTCTTGACATCCTTCTCAACTTTTTTATTTATTAATTTCTGCAACATTCGCGGTCTAAGATCTAATTTTTAATTTGTAGAACACCATCTCTCACCTTCTAAACCTCATCTTCTTTTCCTCACTGAAACTCAGGTGTCTGAAGCAACTGACAGTAGTCCCTTTTCTGTTCCCTCCTACTTTCTCTATTCGCATTTTCGATCCAAAACTGGATGCTGCGTTTATGACTTAACCTGCTCTCGTGCCCAAAGTCTTGAATCTTCGGAGTTTTCTACCATCTGGCTACGACTAAAGAGTCAGTCTCAACTAAATTTATCTATATCGTATACCTCTCACCTAACTTCTCCGACTATAAGAAATTCTTTGACTACTTAACTTTCAAAGTGGAGCATATTCTGACCCTCTTCCCTTTTACAAAGATCTCCATTTTTGGAGACTTCAGTGTTCACCACTAGCTTTGGCTTTCCTCTCCCTTCACTGACCACCCTGGTGAACTAGCCTTCAACTTTGCTATCTTCCACGACCTAGAGCAATTGGTGCAATACCCTACTCGTATTCCTGACCATCTTGGAGATACGCCCAACATTATTGACCTTCTCCTGACCTCTAATCCTTCTGCTGATGCTGTCAACTTTTCTTCTCCATTAGGCTCCTCCGATCACAATCTAATATCTGTATCTTGTCCTATCGCTCCAATCCCTTCTCAGGATCCCCCTAAGCGAAGGTGCCTCTGGCGTTTTGCCTCTGCTAGTTGGGGGGACCTGAGGAGGTATTTTGCTGATTTTCCTTGGAATGACTACTGCTTCCATGTCAGGGACCCGTCTTTGTGTGCTGAGTGCATAACAGAGGCAATAGTGTCTGGCATGGAGGCGTAAATTCCTCACTCTTTTTCTCTTCCTAAACCTTCTAAACCTTGGTTTAACACAGTTTGTTCTCGTGCTATACATGATAGAGAGGTAGACCACAAAAGGTACTTAAGTCTTCCATCACCAGAATCTCATGCACTTTATATTTGTGCCCGAAACCATGCCAAGTCTGTTCTCCAACTAGCCAAAAACTCCTTCATTAACAGAAAGTGTCAAAAACTTTCAAGATGTAACTCACCTCGTGACTTCTAGCATCTAGCCAAAAATATATCCAATAACTTTTCTTCCTCTTCTTTCCCTCCTCTATTTCAACCATTCTATTCCATGCCCTTCGGAAGGCTTTTGGACCTGATGGGGTCCCTCCTAGTGTTTTCCGAAACTGTGCCCCCGTGCTTGCACCTTGTCTAGTCAAACTCTTTCAGCTCTGTCTGTCAACATCTACCTTTCCTTCTTGCTGGAAGTATGCCTACATTCAACCTGTTCTTAAAAAGGGTGACCGTTCTAATCACTCAAACTACCGTCCTATTGCTTTAATTTCCTGCCTATCTGAAGTCTTTGAATATATTCTCAACAGGAAAATTCTTAAACATCTATCTCTTCACAACTTTTTATCTGATCGCCAGTTTGGGTTCCATCCTCTTTTACAGATTTGGTGAAACTTTTGCTGTTGCCTTGGACATATCAAAAGCTTTTGATAGAGTCTGGCACAAAGCTTTGATTTCCAAACTACCCTCCTACGGCTTCTATCCTTCTCTCTGTAACTTCATCTCAAGTTTCCTTTCTGACCGCTCTATTGCTGCTGTGGTAGACGGTCACTGCTCTTCTCCTAAATCTATTAACAGTGGTGTTCCTCAGGGTTCTGTCCTGTCACCCGCTCTCTTCTTATTATTAATTAATGATCATCTAAACCAACCTTCTTGCCCTATCCACTCCTACGCTGATGATACCACCTTGCACTTTTCCACGTCTTTTCATAGACGTCCAACCCATCAGGTGGTAAATATTTCACGCAGGGAAGCCACAGAACGCTTGACTTCTGATCTTTCTAAAATTTCTGATTGGAGCAGAGCAAACTTGGTATTGTTCAGTGTCTCAAAAACTCAATTCCTCCATCTATCAACTCGACACAACCTTCCAGAAAAATATCCCCTTTTCTTCAATGACACTAAAGTGTCCCCCTCTTCCACACTGAACATCCTCGGTCTGTCCTTTACTTATAATATGAACTGGAAATTTCAAATCTCATCTCTAGCTAAAACAGCTTTTATGAAGTTAGGCGCTCTGAAACGTCTCCGCCAGTTTTTCTCACCCCCCAGCTGCTAACTCTGTACAAGGATCCGTTCATGTAAATAGTATGCTTCATATGTCTGGAGGGTTTCCATTCATACCGTTCTTCTAGACAGGGTAGAATGAAAAGCTTTTCGTGTCATCAACTCCTCTCCTCTAACTGACTGTCTTCAGCCTGTCTCTTATCGCCGTAATGTTGCAGCTCTAGCTGTCTTTTACTACTATTTTCATGCTAACTGCTCTTCTGATCTTGCTAACTGCATGTATCCCCTCTTCCCGTGGCCTCGCTGCACAAGACTTTTTTTTCTTTCTCTCACCCCTGTTCTTTCCATTTCTATAACGCATGAGTTAACCAGTATTCTCAATCATTCATCTCTTTCTCTGGTAAACTCTGGACCTCCCTGCCTGCTTCTGTATTTCCATCTTCCTTTGACTTGAATTCCTTCAAGAGGGAGGTTTCAAGACACATATTCATCAATTTTTTTGACTACTGCTTCAACCCTGAATTGGGACTGGCATTTCAGTGGATTTTTTTTTTATTGTTTTTTTTTGCCCTTGGCTTGTGTCCTTCCTATAAAAAAAAATAATAAAATATATATATATATATATATATATATATATATATATATATATATATATATATATATATATATATATATATATATATATATATATATATATATATATATATATATATATAAATGAATAAATAAATGAAATGTTTTGAAAACAGGTGAAATTTCTACCTAACCTAACTTTACCTAACCTAACTTATCCGAGTGCTTCGCCACACCGGACTACCATGAAGGACACAAATCTAACCTAATCTAACCTTACCTAACTTAACTTTACCTAACCAAATCTAACCTAACCTGGGGCTCTGCCCCCTTTGACCCATTCTTATGGACACTAATCTAACCTTACATTACCTAACCTCACCGGCCTATCTTCAACGGACTGGCATCTGAAATAATCCTTCTGGGAGGCACGTTTGATTTCAGCGTGGATTGGCAACAAAGGTTCATAAGAAAAAAAATAAATAAATAAAAAAATGCCCACTGAAATGACAGTCCCATAAAAGGGTCCAAAGTGGTAGTCAAAAATTGAAGGATAAGTGTTTTGAAACCTCCCTCTTGAAGGAATTCAAGTCACAGTAAGGTGGAACTACAGAAGCAGGCAGGGAGTTCTAGAGTTTAATATATATATATATATATATATATATATATATATATATATATATATATATATATATATATATATATATATATATATATATATATATATATATATATATATATATATATATATATATATATACACACGCAATTGAACTTTCCTTATCGTATCACTTGTAGCAGACTTAATATTAATCTTAAGAAG
This sequence comes from Scylla paramamosain, assembly GCF_035594125.1. Classification (NCBI taxonomy): domain Eukaryota; kingdom Metazoa; phylum Arthropoda; class Malacostraca; order Decapoda; family Portunidae; genus Scylla; species Scylla paramamosain. The sequence continues at coordinate 4,111,886 of NC_087169.1, forward strand.
CACATCATTGTCTCGTTTAGACCTCGACATCAGTATCATGTCAGGAGAGTGCAGCCGCAAAAATATACGACAGTACATACATTCCATCGCCATCCTTTCTCAAGTTTACGGTCAAGATATTACACCACATTTCAGAATATACAGGTGATATTTTACACGAGTTTTATTTCTTTTATTTATTTATTGATTTGTTGATTGATTGATTAATTTGTTATTTTTTTTTATGTATCATTTGTTTTACAGGCATTCATTTTAACATGACTTGAAATATAATTAATTTATGTTTTTTTTACACAGTTTTCAGTTTGGCACGGTCCAGCCCATCTACTCATTCGCGCTGCGCAACGTAAATATTAAGGGATTTTTTTTTTTTTTCCAGCTTCCTTCTCTGCATTTTTTTTTTTATTACTTCAGCTTGTATATTTTACATTACAAATAATAAACAAGGATGAACTGTTAGCGTTCATATTGTTCACTTAACATATATATTAGTTTCAAGGTCACATCTCTAAACTACGTTTCCCAAGTACATTTGGTGTTTATTTTATACGATTTATGTTTGCACGATCTCTGCAAGTCACACATATCTTGTAAACCGAGAGGCGCCTGCATGTCCCCTTTAAAAGTGACGCTCATAAATACTTTTCATACTTGAATTTATTTTGTAGTGTATGAAAAAATGCGCAGAAAAAAAAGAAATAAGATAGTAATAAAGATACTCGTCTTTGTTGCCAAACAACAAAATATTGTGGTAAATGCAACACGTATAAATACTCGTAGGAAATGTATTCATCTACATCACAATACAGCCAACAGTATACAACAATCCAGAAATGCAATACACACTCATTCAGAACAAAATTTGACGAAAATTCAACGTGATCTACACTTATGCAATTACAGTTGAAATGACATTTAAAGCAAACGTAATATAGCAATACACTGGCAAAGGTACCTAAATATACAATCGGATAATTGAGAGAACAAAAATACACTAAAATACAATAAAAATATGCTCACACAACAAAGTACAAAAATAAGTACACTTGGATAGAACTGAGTAGAATACAGTTAAGAGCACCTAAAAATACGTCAAATTGTCACCAAAAGTAACTAGAATATACTTCATTAAATTATATGTTTATCTTAAATAAGAACATATATATCTTAAATAAGATCTGTATATCTTACATAAAAATTATAATCATAAAAAAGAGAAAACATTACCTTTAACATAAAAATAAATAAATGAATAAAAAAAAAAAAAACATAAGAACATAAAAAGATAAGATATAAGGAAAGCTGCAAGAAGCCATCAGGCCAACAAGTGGCAGTCCCTGTAAGAAACATACCTACTTATTTCCACCAATCATCTCCATCAATATATCTGTCTAATCTTCTCTTCCCTAATGACTCAGCACTAACAACTTGATTACTGTGTTCTTTCCATTCATCTACCGCTCTATTTGAGAACCAACTCCTTCCTATCTCTTTTTTAAACCTAAATTTTTCAAGCCCGAATCTGTTATTTTTTGTTCTATCCTGGTTACTGATCCTAAGAATTTTGCTTACTAACCTCTTTTTATAACTCTTATACCACTAAAAGGCTGCTATCAGGTCCAGTGTTAACCTACGTCTCTCTAAAAAATGTAAATTTAACAGCTTCAGTCTTGCTTCGTAAGGAATATTCCTCATCCCCTATATCCTTTTAGTCATTCCCCTTTGTACTGATTCTGGTAGACCTATATTCTTCCTGTGATATGAGTACCAGAACTGCACAGCGTAGTCTAGATGAGATTTGAACAGCACAACATGACTTCGGGACTTCTATATTTAACACTCCTAAAAAAAATTATCCCAATACCCTATTTGTCTTGTTCCTGGCCTCTATACATTGCTTTCTTAGACTGAGTTCAGAACTAACTATAACTCCTAAATCTTTTTCACACACTCAACCTACCAGAGCTTCAATGTTTATTGTGTACCTACTGTTTGGTTTCCCTCTTCCTATTCAAAGTACTTTGCATTTGTTGATATAAAACTGCATTTGCCATCTGTCTGTCCATTCGTTCATCCTATTCAAATCTGCCTGCAAGGTTATGGCATCCGATTCTGAACTAATGAATCTACCTATCTTCGTGTCATTCCTAAGTTTACTAATATCACTACTAATTCCAAGATCCAAGTCATTGATATATACTGAAAACAACAATGTTTCTAATACTGATCACTGTGGCATCCCACCAATTACTTGACCCCACTCGGATTTAGAGCTGTTTATTACAACGATCTAACGCCTGTCGTTTAGCCACGACTTTATCAAGTATGACACCTTCCCATCTATCCCGTGTGCCCTAACCTTTCTCAGGAGCCTCTCATGGGGTACCTTATTAAACGCTTTACTAAAGTCCAGTTATAGGATGTCATAACTATAACCATTATCTGCCGCCTCGTAAACTTTATTGTAAAAACTTAGCAAGTTAGTCAGGCAAGACTTCTCCTTTGTAAAGCCATGCTGTGATTGATTTATCAAGTTATGTTTGTCTGAATGCTCCCTAATATTCCTCGCTATTATTGAATCCATTATTTTACCTACAAGACAAGTTAAGCTGACAGGTCTATAATTAGACGTTAAAGTTTTATCTCCTTTCTTAAAGATGGGTACAACATGCGCCTGCCTCCACATTACCGGTACCTCACCTGACTCAAGTGATTTGCTAAAGACAGAAACTAACGGTTCACTAATAACCTTGTAGTGTTCTCCACGCTAAGGACACGGATGCAAACACAGACCACAGTCTTGGGTTTATTGTTGGTGTATAGCAATACCCAGGCGAGCGGCTACGAATGTGCAAGACATAAGTCGAGGCGAGACTGACTGCTGCCTCGTGGGGTTCCCCCAGCTCCACGAGGATTAGCGTGGAGTGTCTAGCCGGCGGGCCAGTCACTACATTACCCCTCCTCCCCCACGAAACGAGAAACATAGGGAGAGACGACCCACAGGGCCGAGCTAGGCAGCGAGGGCAGTCCGGAGCAGGCGGCGAGGGCGGTCCGGAACAGGCGGCGAGGGTGGTCCGGAACAGGCAGCGCGGGCTGTCCGAAGCAGGCGATGAGGGCGGCCCGGAGCAGGCGATGAGGGCGGTCCGGAGCAGGCGGCGAGGGCGGTCCGGAGCAGGCGGCGAGGGCAGGGGCGAGCACCAGCGGCCGGCGTCGGGCGAGACAGGAGGTAGTACTAGTGCCCGAGCGGTCGGCTTCGGGCAGGGCGGGAGGTGTTGCCCGAGCGGGCGGCGTCCGGCGGGGCAGGAGGTGGTGCCCAAGCGGACGGCGTCGGGCGGGGGCGAGTCGGACGCGATGCAGGGACGGGCGGCGAGATGGCGCAACAGCGGGCGGCGTCGGGGCGGGATGGGAGGTGGTGCACGAGCAGGCGGCGGCGGGCCAGGGCAGGAAGTGGTGCATCAGCGGGCGGCTGGCCGGGGCAGGAAGTGGTGCATCAGCGGGCGGCGGCTGGCCGGGCAGGAAGTGGTGCATCAGCGGGCGGTGGCTGGCCGGGGCAGGAGGTGGTGCATCAGCGGGCGGCGGCGGGCCGGGGTAGGAGTTGGTGCACGAGCGGGCAGCGGCTGGAGGTGGTGCACGAGCGGGAGGCGTCGGGCGCGAGGTGGTGCAATGGTCGCCTCTTGTGCCGCCGCTAGTGCTGCGTAGTCCACGGGATGGGGGCGTGTACCCGATGCCACGCTGCGTGGTAGGGTGCCGTCGCCAGAGCGCGTATCAGCACACCATCCCAAACCGCTTCGAGATGAGGAAAACACCTGTCCACGTCAGGCGTGAAGGCGGGAACGTTAAGCATATCATATGTGGTCGCCATCGCGTGCCACGGCGTAACTCCGGGGTCATCAACTGTAGTGTTCTCCACGCCAAGGACACGAAGGCAAACACAGACTACAGTCTTGGGTTTATTGTTGGTGTAAAGCAATACCAGGGCGAGCGGCCACGGGTGTGCGAGACGAGAGTTAAGGCGAGACTGAATGCTCCCTCCTGGGTTCCCCCAGCTCCCAGGTGGTTGACCTGACCTGACTTTGAGTCTTGCCGGTCCCACACCGGGGAAGCTTAGCATGTTGGGAATCCACGAGGATTAGCGTGGAGTGTTTATTTGGCTGGCCAGTCACTACAACCTCTCTGCATTACTTAAGTACTATGAAATATATTTCATCTCGTCCTGGTGTCCTTAAGTTTTCAGCCTGTCTATCTCCTGTTCCACTATCTCCTTAGTTATGGTAATATATGTCAGCTTCTCATCCTCTTCTGCCCTAAACATCTGCTCACTGTTCGGCATTTCCTGCATGTTTTCCTGGGTGAAGACGTTAAAAAATAATCTTTCTGAATTTTACTAATCTCGTAGGAACTAACCAGCTTACCATTAAATGCTTGTATTTCATGGACATATTGTTTTTTCTATTCTTCGTCCTATATACCTGATAAAATCCTTTGGGATCCATCCTCGCCTGGCTGGCTACCTTTAATTCATAGCTGTTTTTTAGCTATCCTTTTTAACTTGACTGTCAAGCTCACTTCAGGAAAATATATTCATGGGATATTTTTGCTTTTACAATTTTTGTATTATCATTATTATTGTTGTTGTTGTTGTTGTTGTTGTTGTTGTTGTTATTATTATTATTATTAATATTGTTATTATTATTAATATTATTACTATTATTATTATTATTATTATTATTATTATTTTTATCATTTTCGTTGTATAATTTAGACAGACCATGATGCTAGTGAGCTGAAGGATGACCTAGAGAGGCTATATGAATGGTAAGTAAAATGGCAAACGTAGTCTAGCATAAACAAATATAAGGTCTTTAGAGTAGGTAGAAGTTGACACGTAGATTACATCCTTAATTATATCAGACTATGTTGGACAAAAAGTGAAAAAAAGGCTTGAGAGTACAGGTAAACTCAGATCTTGGGCCAAGGGAACAGTATGCCAGTCAAGATTCGTCACTAAGACAGTAAGAAACAGAAATGTACAGGTCATCCAGCTTTAGTTAGAGCACATCTGGACTAAACATTGCATTTTGGATACTACACTATGGAAAAGACATAGATTCTTTTGAAGCAGTGCAGAGGGAAAATGACTAAGTAGTTATGTGATCAGTGCCAACACGCTACGTAGTTTCAAGAGAACGTTTAATGTTGCACAGCATCCAGTCTCTGCAAGTGGGTGGGGGCACTCGACATCCAGGACAAGGCACTGTACTCCATACAAGGCCGTATCTGAGCCTTGTACAGTGTGAGGATGCCCCGGGAGTCGAGGTTTCCTGACATCCGACGCAGTGCAGAGACTCGCTGGGAGACCTGGTGGGCAACAGCAACAACATGGCGGTCAAAGCGCAGGCCGCAGTCCACTGTCATTCCCAGCAACTTGACGTGTTCCTGGAGGGGAAGTGTCTGGTCTCCAAAACTCAGACAGCCTGAGACGGCTGGGGAGCCAGCTGGGGACCGTGAGATGACCATGGCCTGCGTCTTTTCTGGAGCGAAGCTGACTTGCCAAGCCTCTCCCAACTCCATCATCAGCTGCCTATTCAGCTCTCTAACGGCTCGCTGAGTGTCGGAGCGGCAGTAGGAGCGGGAGAGACTTTAGTCGTCGGCGTATGCAAGCAGAGTCGGTATTTGCCGCAGGAGGTCATTGATGTACGAGTATATGTTCCACAGGATCGGGCCTAACACTGAACCCTGTGGAACTGAGGCCTGTATAGGTAACGGCTGGGATGCCTGTCCATTGATGACTACCCGGAGAGTTCTCCCCTGGAGGTAGTCCTCGAGCAGTGCAAGGAGGCTGCCCTGGATACCCTTGGCGCAAAGCTTTTTTACAAGCCCCGCGTGCCAGACCCTATCAAAGGCCCCAGCAATGTCCAGGGCCACCACAAGAGTATCCAGACCTTCGTCCAGGGCATCCTGCCACCCTTGGGAGAGGAGGGTGAGGAGGTCCGCTGTTGAGCGGCCAGGCCGGAAGCCGAACTGTCTGTCTGAGAGGAAGCGGTGCTCACTCAGGTGATGGCAGATGACACCTGCCACTACCTGCTCCAGCAACTTGCCCACCGCGGAGAGCAGCGAGATGGGTCTGTAGTTGCTGGGCTCAGACTTTGAGTTCTTCTTGTGGGCTGGTACCACTCGCGCCTCCTTCCATATAGAGGGCCATCTGTGCTCCATCAGGCAGGCCCTGAAGACGCTGGTGAGAGGACCTGACAGCTCACTGGCGCAGCGTTTGAGGAGCCGCGTGCTGATGTCGTCCGGGCCGGTGGCTTTGTTCTCCTCTACTTCCCTCATTAGCCGCTCCACCTGTTCACGTGTCACCTGAACATCGGCGACGGTGTGGTCTGTTTCCTGAGGGAGATGAGGTGGACGTCTACCCGGATCAGTGACTGACATCTTCTCTGCGAAAAACTCAGCGAGTAGAGAAGCTTTGTCCTCACTGCTGGTGGCTGTTGTCCCGTCCAACCTTGTTAGTGGAGGAACAGTGTCACGGTGGCCTGTTCCTTGCTGCTCCTTGACAAGCCTCCACCAGGTCTTGTGGCCAACCCCTGAGCCACAGAGCTTTTGCCCTATGTCCTCTCGCTGCTGCCGTCTCGCCCACCTGCAGGTAGCTGTCACCCGTCTACACGTCACACGATGTTGGGCCCAGTTGTAGTGTGTTAAACGACGTTTGTACCTCACCCAGGCTTCGTGTTTAGCCTCAGCGGCCGCTCAGCATCGGTAACCAAACCAAGCAGGGTCACTAGGCCTAACGAGGTACCTTCTGCTGGGGACGTGTTGCTGCTGGAGGGCAAGGAGCTTGGTGGTGAGGGCTGGGGCCTTTTCCTCCGTGTTGCCTATCAGTAGGGCGTCCCAGTCCAAGCGAACGATGTCGTGTCTCAGGAATGCCCAGTCAACCTGCTCCCACAGCCAGATAATGCGCAGGGCGGCGGCCTCCCTCGCTATATCCGGCTTGACGCGTGCCAGCAAGGCATGGTGATCGGAGGTGCCCACCGTCCCCAGTTGATGGCAGACGATGCTGGAGTCAGAGAGATTTGTTAACACAGGGTCCAGCGACCCTCCCCTCTCATGTGTAGGGAAGGACACGTGGTTCGTCAGACCCTGCACCATCAGGAGGCTGTTTAAGGCATCCTCCTCCAGGTGGAAGTTTAGATCCTCCAGAATCATGACGTGGGAACACTTGTGCCGCTGTAGCATAGTGTCCATTTCTTCCGTCCTCTCTCTCTCTCTCTCTCTCTCTCTCTCTCTCTCTCTCTCTCTCTCTCTCTCTCTCTCTCTCTCTCTGAGAGTAGACAAAATAAGAATAAGAATAAGGAGGATGAACGAAGGAAGAAAAGAATAACAATAACAGTAAGAATAAGAATAAAGAGGATGAACGAAGGAAAAAAAAATAAGAATAAGAATAAGAATAAGATTAAGGAAAATCAGAGTAAGAAGAATAAAAAAAAGGAATATCATAACTTTCTTGCTAATTGTCGTAGAATTTTAAATCAAATATCATTTAAGTGAATATTTTCCAACATTTATTATGGTGAAACCAGAAATCTTCTGTCTTTTAGTTGCCCTGATAACGTCTTCAGTCAGAGAAATCTTCCGAGCAAAAAAAAAAAAAAGGCATGATACGAGGGAAGCCGTGAGAACTTTTATTGACCTCTCTCTCTCTCTCTCTCTCTCTCTCTCTCTCTCTCTCTCTCTCTCTCTCTCTCTCTCTCTCTCTCTCTCTCTCTCTCTTTTTCTCTCTCTCTCTCTCTTTTTATTTAAACATAGGTACATTATCACCCGAAGGCGCACTGCCATGTGCAACCTATTTTAGGGGTGTGACACAACACACAAATATAAATATAAAGATATACACATATAAATACATTTTTTTATGGCCTTATGCTAATATTGTTAGTAGGGGCGTTGGGAACGAGCCCCTACAGTGGTGTGCTGCTAACTTCACGTCCTGGGTATCCATCCCCCTGATATGAGGGACGGAGGACGCAAAGACATTCCACATTCTGGAGACTCGCCCCCTAAAGGTGCGCTGGTGTTGGCTGGAGCGGGAACGCGGCACTTCCACTGAGTCACCACTGGATAACACCGTTCTTGTGTCCCGCGAGGTGACTCTGGCTGCGGGGGGCAGCCGTAGTCCCACCAGATGTGGCAGACCCTGCACCTGTGTCTTGTGGAGCACCACAAAAGCCGCCACGTCCCTGCGGTGCTCTACCGTGTCGACGGGAGCCTCATGATGGGCTGGGGCACCTGCTGCTTCTACCAGTCGCAGCGCCCGTCGCTGGATGCCGTCGAGCTTGCTGATGTGTGTGGCAGCACAGGACATCCAGGAGAGGGCGGCATACTCCAAATAAGGCCGTATCTGAGCCTTGTAGAGCAAGAGCCTCCCTCTCCTGTCGAGCAAGCTGGCCACCCTCCTCAAGGAGGAGACTCGGTGGGAGGCCTTAAGGGCAATGTGTTTGATGTGGCGGTCAAACCGCAGCCCTCGATCCACCTCAACCCCCAGAATCTTGACGGACTACTGGAGTTCGAGAGGAAGGCAACCAAAGCGTAGACCTCCCTCCACTGCTGGCTCGGTAGCGGGGGATCGAGAGATTACCCTTGTCTGTGTCTTCTCCGGAGCAAAGGTCACCTGCCAGCGGGCCCCCACTACTGTATCACCCCAAGCTCCTGATTGATCTCTTCAGAAGTAGGCACACTTTCGTGTCGAGGGTAGGTACAGGAGAGAGTGCAATCGTCAGCATAAGCTGAGACCGCCGGTAGCTGTCGGAGAAGATCGTCCACGTAGGTGTTCCACAAGACTGGCACCGAGCCCTGTGGCACTGATGCTCTCACCAGGAGGGCCTCGGACGCTTGCCCATTGACAACGACCTGGAGGGTTCTTCCTTGGAGGTAGTCGCCAAGGAGCTGAAGGAGGTCACCCTGGATCCTCTTTGCCCTCAGATTTTCCAGAAGGCCTCCATGCCAGACCCTGTCGAAGGCGCCCGTTATATCCAGGGCCACCACAACAGTGTCGAGGCCGCCGTCAAGGGCGTCATGCCAGCCCCCGGTGAGGACCATGAGGAGATCGGAGGTGGACCGCCCAGGTCTGAGCCCAAACTGTTGGTCCGGGAGGAGGTAATTGTCCTGGAGGTGGCGACACACCACATCTGCCACCACCCTCTCGAACACTTTCCCCACCACAGCGGTCAAGGAGATGGGTCGAAAATTTTTTCGGTCAGATCTGGAGCTCCTCTTGTGTACGAAACTACCCGGGCCTCTTTCCACACTAAGGGCCAGGTATTTTCCCGTAAGCAGACAGAGAAGACTGTGGTGAGGGGGACAGCCGGCTTGCGGGCACACTGTTTCAAAACATGCGGGCTGATGTTGTCGGGACTGGTAGCTTTTTGCACATCGAGCCCCACAGCAGGCGCTCGACAAGCCCCTGCGTCACCTCCACCTTGGTGACAGTGTCTCTGCACTGCTGCTCCAGAAGAGGCGGTGACCTTTCAGGGTCGTCCACCTCCATCTTCCTGGCGAAAAGGGTGGCCAGCAGCTGGGCCTTGTCCTTGCTGCTGGTGGCCACCGTTCCGTCGGGCCTTGTGAGAGGAGGGACAGTGTCCTGACGGTTGAGACCCTGTTTGCCCTTAACAAGGGACCACCAAGTCTTGTTGCCCACTCCAAGGCCACCAAGCTGGCGCCGCAGGTCCTCCTCCCACCTCCCTACGGCCCACCGGCAGGTCGTCACCATCCTCTTGCAGGCCGCACGATGTAGGTCTTTGTTGCGCCGAGTGGGACTGCTTGTAGCGGAGCCACGCAGAATACTTCACCTCAGCGGCAACGCGGCAGCGGTAGCCAAACCAAGGCTGGTCTGTTGGTCTGGCGACGAGCTCCCGGTGGGGCACGTGTTACTCCTGGAGCGCCAAGTTGAAGGTTCGCGCTTGTACCTGCACTCCACCCTGCAGGATGGAAGGCCAGTCAGTCCTGTGCAGGTCTCGGTGAAGGGAGCCCCAGTCTGCCCTATCCCTTAGCCAAACTGTGCGAGTGGTGGCCTCGTGGCGAGCCACACCCATGTCCACCTGGGTCAGGACAGCATGGTGGTCAGAGCTGCCCACGAGACCCAGCTGGTAGCAGCTGAGTGTGTCCTCCTCCAGATAGGATATGACGGGGTCCAGGGTCCCGCCCTGCTCATGAGTGGGGAGGGTCACATGGTTCTTCAGGCCCTGCACCGTCAGGAGTTTCTCGTAGGCGTCGCGCTTCAGGTGGTGGTTGAGGTCGCCCACAAGCAAGATGTGTTGGCAGCGATGACTAACAAGGAGGACGTCTAGGGCCTCCGTGAGGTACAGGAGCGAGTCAGGCCCCTGGCGGGGGGGGGAAGGGGCAGTACATAGTACATAGCAGGAGGGCAGAGTGGTCGGCCAGCACAACCCAGAAGAACATCACCTCCAGCTGAGGCGGCGTGTCCACGTCGAGTTGTTGTGCCTACATTCCCTCCCTGAAGCAGACAACCACTCCACCTCCAGCTCTATCCTGTCGGTCTCTCCTGGGCCAGTGAATGTAGCTACCTATTTGGCCGAACGATGGCTCCACCTCTCCGTTCAGCCAGGTCTCCGTCACCACAACTGCATCTGCACCGTGTCGTAGTACACAGTTGTGGGTTAGGTCTCCGATGTTCGTTCGGAGACCACGTACATTGGCGGAGATAACCTTGAATTGGTGGCGGTAGCGGTCAAGCCTTACCATGTTGAAGGGAGTTGTGGTCAGGCCTGAAGGGGTGTGACAGGACTCAGTTGGGGGTACCGAAGACCAGGCAGGATCCATTGCCAGCCCTGGGTGTGGCCCCAGTTAACAGGCTGGGCTGAAAACGGGCGAGACTGCGGAAAGGACTACAAATGTGGTGTTATTGATGGGGAGGCAGCGGCCAAGTATCCCCCCTCCGCGAGGACCTGCTGTAGCAGTCGCTCCTGCCTCAGTTCAGCAGTCCTGGTGTGGCAGTCTTCAGTACTGTGGCCCTTCCGATTGCAGTACCGGCAAATCTGCATAGGTTTGGCTGGGGTCTTTCTCCTTAAGGAACCGGCCCCCTGGGTGGTAAAGGCTCCTCTGACCTCGCTGTCTCTTTTTCTTTTTTTTTATATATACTTTTTTTTTCCTAGTGGTGGTGTTGCTAGCGGTGCTCGTGGAGGAAGCCGGGACTGCTGAGGCTGGGGCTGGTGTTCCTGGGGAAGTCGGTAGTACTGCTGGCAAGGTATTGGTGTGGGTTTGGTTCTGTGTTACAGTACTGTGTGTCTGCGAGGTGGAGGTGTTTAAGCCGGAACTTTTAGGAAGGGAGACAAGTGTAGAGGAGGGTCGGAGTTGGGGTGGGGGTTCGGCCAACAAAGTACTGCTGGGAGTAGCCTCCGGTGGTGTTCGGTTGCCTGGCTGGGTGGGAGGGATGGCGAGTTAAGGGCGTGCCGCAGTTGTTTCGGCCTATCTGAATTCTACCAATCCCTCCAGCACTCAGAGCCCTGACAGACCTCCTCCCAGTGTCTGTCTATGGTCTCTGGCAGAGCACTGACTCCTTGTGCGCACGAGGCAACCTTTGCCTCACGTTGCTTGGAGGCGACGAGCCAGTCAGCGAGTCTGAGCGCTGACGCAAACACCTCCCTGTATTCTATGATCAGGTCCCTATCCTGCTGGAGGGACCTGAGGATAATATTTGTTCGAGAGGCTTCTTCTGTGAGCTTCTCAACCAAGGAGATTTATTAAGTTTTCTCCAGGTCTTCCCAGTGACTCCGTTCTGCGGCCTGTTCTTGATCTCCTCGGAGTGGCGGAGGGAGCGGGTGGGAGGATGGATTGGCCTCCCGGTCAACGAATGTCACGGGATCCTGTATGTTGGCTTGCTCCCTTCAGCAGCCCCGTCTCGGCACACCGGTAGACTGGATTGTCGCCCAGGCAACCGGTATGGCACAGATTAGGGCAACTGTCGTCTTCACAGCTGATGTGGGCAGCTTTCGATGTTGCCTTCCCACAAACAGCACACCACCTATGCGGGGTATAACCCGACAGGTTACGCCGTGCGATGAGTTGGTGCGCGGAAGAAGACATGCTGAAAGGAGGGAGGAGTGGTCAGATAGGTTTTTGGGTGGTGGCGAAGTGAGGATGAGGGTGAGTCAGGGTGATTCAGGTCGGGACATGGCACGGCAGGTATTTAATCCCTCATTGAGTGCAGCACAGCTGTGGGCTGATGTTCCGGGGGAATAGGGGCGCGGCGATGCACGGGAAACACCTGACGAACACCGCGCTGCCAGCACTGTACCACACCTATTTACTGCACCGTACACTGCACTTTCACTGCTTATGTATACTACGCTGCAACCTCGGTAGTGCTGATGGTAGAGGTGTAGTGAAGTGAAGAAGAAGAAGAAGAAAGAAAAAGAAGAAGAATAAGAAAAATGAAGAAGAATGAAGAATGAAGAATGAAGAAGAGGAAGAAGGAGAATAAGAATAATAATACGAAGAAAAAGATGAAAAAGGAGAAGAATGAAGAAGAAGAGGTAAGACAAGAAGTTTGATTTAGATTACTGATGAATAATAGGAAGAGAGTGGATGACAAGACAGAATCATGAAGAACACCACTGTTAATAGATTTAGGAGAAGAACAGGGACCGTCTACAACAACAACAATAAAACGGTCAGAAAGGAAACTTGAGATGAAGTTACAGAGAGAAGGGTGGAAGCTG
>NC_087169.1:4127116-4212116 GCF_035594125.1 Scylla paramamosain
TGTGTGTGTGTGTGTGTGTGTGTGTGTGTGTGTGTGTGTGTGTGTGTGTGTGTGTGTGTGTGTGTGTGTGTGTTTGTGTGTGTGTGTGTGAATTATAGTTTCAAAATATTTATTGTTTGCTCTTGACTTAAAGTAAAATTCTTTTGTTATTTCCTTTCGGAGAGAAAATGTTGCCATTTTATGAGTATAAATTCTTTTAATCTTGCTTAATTCTGGTAACAAATAGTGTTGCAGGTATTTATGTCATGGTTTTCGTTCCATGAATAATTTTGAAAACGTCCGAACTTTGAAAATTTAACATAAACATTGTGTGCTCGATGAAAATAGTTCTGAATGAAATAGCGAATAAATGAAGCGATAAAGTCTGTCACTCTTTGTCTGCCTTCCTATTTCATATACTGACTACCTAGCTGGCTTGTCACTCTCCTCCCCACCCCACACACACACTTACACACACACACACACACTGCCTTACGTTCAAGACACCAACACCAACGCAAGTATTTGTCATAATATGACAAAGGTGAAAAAAAGGTGAAAAATAAAGTATAGATCAAAAGTAAAGTATTATGACAAGGGTGAAAAAAAAATTAAGTATAGATCAAAACGTATCACACCAGCGACCCAAATATACATAAAAAAAAAAAAATCTTGCAATTAAATTATTTCACATAAAAGGATACGTTTATTTGTGCTATATTGATATTTTGTCTGGTGGGAGAAGTTTTATACTACGTCAGGAATAAAACATTTTTTTTTTTTTATGTAGGAAGGATACTGGCCAAGGGCAACAAAAATCTAATAAAAAAAAATGCCCACTGAAATGCCAGTCCCATAAAAGGGTCAAAGCAGTGGTCAAAAATTGGTGGATAAGTGTGTTGAAACCTCACTCTTGAAGGAATTCAAGTCATAGGAAGGTGGAAATACAGAAGAAGGCAGGGAGTTCCAGAGTTTACCAGAGAAAGGGATGAATGATTGAGGTATTAATACTGGTTAACTCTTGCGTTAGAGAGGTTGACAGAATAGGGGTGAGAGAAAGAAGAAAGTCTTGTGCAGCGAGGCCGCGGAAAGAGGGGAGACATGCAGTTAGCAAGATCAGAAGAGCAGTTGGCATGAAAATAGCGGTAGAAGACAGCTAGATATGCAACATTGCGGCGGTGAGAGAGGGGCTGAAGACAGTCAGTTAGAGGAGAGGAGTTGATGAGACGAAAAGCTTTTGATTCCACCCTGTCTAGAAGAGCAGTATGAGTGGAACCCCCCCAAACATGTGAAGCATACTCCATACATGGACAATTAAGGCCCTTGTACAGAGTTAGCAGCTGGGGGGGTGATAAAAACTGGCGGAGACGTCTCAGAAAACCTAACTTCATAGAAGCTGTTTTAGCTAGAGATGAGATGTGAAGTTTCCAGTTCAGATTATAAGTAAAGGACAGACCGAGGATGTTCAGTGTAGAAGAGGGGGACAGTTGAGTGTCATTGAAGAAGAAGGGATAGTTGTCTGGAAGGTTGTGTCGAGTTGATAGATGGAAGAATTGAGTTTTTGAGGCACTGAACAATAACAAGTTTGCTCTGCCCCAATCAGAAATTTTAGAAAGATCAGAAGTCAGGCGTTCTGTGGCTTCCCTGCGTGATATGTTTACCTGCTGAAGGGTTGGACGTGTAAGAAAAGACGTGGAAAAGTGCAGGGTGGTATCATTAGCATAGGAGTGGATAGGACAAGAAGTTTGGTTTAGAAGATCATTAATGAATAATAAGAAGAGAGTGGGTGACAGGACAGAACCCTGAGGAACACAACTGTTAATAGATTTAGGAGAAGAACAGTGACAGTCTACCACAGCAGCAATAGAACGGTCAGAAAGGAAACTTGAGATGAAGTTACAAAGAGAAGGATAGAAACCGTAGGAGGGTAGTTTGGAAATCAAAGCTTTGTGCCAGACTCTATCAAAGGCTTTTGATATGTCCAAGGCAACAGCAAAAGTTTCACCGAAGTCTCTAAAAGAGGATGACCAAGACTCAGTAAGGAAAGCCAGAAGATCACCAGTAGAGCGGCCTTGACGGAACCCATACTGGCGATCAGATAGAAGGTTGTGAAGTGATAGATGTTTAAGAATCTTCCTGTTGAGGATAGATTAAAAAACTTTAGATAAACAAAAAATTAAAGCAATAGGACGGTAGTTTGAGGGATTAGAGCGGTCATCCTTTTTAGGAACAGGTTGAATGTAGGCAAACTTCCAGCAAGAAGGAAAGGTAGATGTTGACAGACAGAGCTGAAAGAGTTTGACTAGGCAAGGTGCAAGCACGGAGGCACAGTTTCGGAGAACAATAGGAGGGACCCCATCAGGTCCATAAGCCTTCCGAGGGTTTAGGCCAGCGAGGGCATGGAAAACATCATTGCGAAGAATTTTAATAGGTGGAGAAGTAGTCAGAGGGTGGAGGAGAGGGAGGAACAAGCCCAGAATCGTCGAAGGTAGGGTTTTTAGCAAAGGTTTGAGCAAAGAGTTAAGCTTTAGAAATAGATGTGATAGCAATGGTGCCATCTGGTTGAAGTAGAGGAGGGAAAGAAGAAGAAGCAAAGTTATTGGAGATATTTTTGGCTAGATGCCAGAAATAACGAGGGGAGTTAGATCTTGAAAGGTTTTGGTATTTTCTGTTAATGAAGGAGTTTTTGGCTAGTTGGAGAGCAGACTTGGCATGGTTCCAGGCAGAAATATAAAGTGCATGAGATTCTGGTGATGGAAGGCTTAAGTACCTTTTGTGTGCCACCTCTCTATCATGTATAGCACGAGAACAAGCTGTATTAAACGAAGGTTTAGAAGGTTGCTGTTTCTTGCATGTATATATGTATATAAGTGTGTATGTATATATGTTGCCAGGAGGAGGCAGTAGACACCTGCCGAAACGATAATTACTCCCAGTGAGGTCTAAAGCACTGTTCAAGGGGTGCTGTGAACTTATCATTAAATCCAGCTGTGACCTCACTGAACGTTTCCCTTTGTGTCTCACAACACAAGGAGGTAGTCACAGCCTGCCCTCTAAAGACAACTCTCCTCCTCCACACAAAACTACAAGCACCTAATAACACACACACCCTTCACTCAAAAATTTTAAAATCATGGCGACTCTTACACCAGCCTCGGAGTCCCCATCTGGGGAGAGGACCATAAATGTCCCCAGGTCGGACTGCCTTTTCGTCGACGACCCTAAGTGTCTTGACACCCCCCTCAACTTTTTCTTCATTAACTTCTGCAACATTCGCGTTCTAAGATCTAATTTTCAATTTATAGAACACCACCTCTCCTCTTCTAAACCTCATCTTCTTTTCCTCACTGAAACTCAGGTGTCTGAGGCAATTGACAGTAGCCCCTTTTCTGTTCCCTCCTACTTTCTCTATCCTCATTTTCAATCCAAAGCTGGATGCTGCGTTTATATGCGCAATGACTTAACCTGCTCTCGTGCCCACGCTCTTGAATCTTCCGAGTTTTCCACCATCTGGCTACGACTACAGAGTCATTCTCATACTAAATTTATCTGTGCTGTATACCTCTCTCTTAACTCCTCTGACTATAAGAAATTCTTTGACTACTTAACTTCCGAAGTGGACCACATTCTGACCCTTTTCTCTTTTGCAGAGATCTCCATTCTTGGAGACTTCAATGTTCACCACCAGCTTTGGCTTTCCTCTCCCTTCACTGACCATCCTGGTGAACTAGCCTACAACTTTGTTATCCTCCATGACCTAGAGCAATTGGTGCAACACCCTACTCGTATTCCTGATCGTCTTGGAGATACGCCCAACATTCTTGACCTTTTCCTGACCTCTAATCCTTCTGCTTATGCTATCACCCTTTCTTCTCTGTTGGGCTCCTCCGATCACAATCTCATATCTTTATCTTGTCCTATCACTCCAATCCCTCCTCAGGATCCCCCTAAGCGAAGGTGCCTCTGGCATTTTGCCTCTGCTAGTTGGGGGGACCTGAGGAGGTATTTTGCTGATTTTCCTTGGAGTGACTACTGCTTCCGTGTCAGAGACCCGTCTTTGTGTGCTGGGCGCATAACATAGGTGATAGTGTCTGGCATGGAGGCGTACATTCCTCACTCTTTTTCTCGTCCTAAACCTTCTAAACCTTGGTTTCACACAGCTTCTTCTCGTGCTATACATGGTAGGGAGGTGGCCCACAAAAGGTACTTAAGCCTTCCATCACCAGACTCTCATGCACTTTATATTTCTGCCCGGAACCATGCAAAGTCTGCTCTCCAACTAGCCAAAACTCCTTCATTAACAAAAAATGTCAAAACCTTTCAAGATCTAACTCCCCTCGTGATTTCTGGCATCTAGCCAAAAATATCTAAAATAACTTTGCTTCTCCTTCTTTCCCTCCTCTACTTCAACCAGATGGCACCACTGCTATCACATCTATTTCTAAAGCTTAACTCTTTGCTCAAACCTTTGCTAAAAACTCTACCTTGGACGATTATGGGCTTGTTCCTCCCTCTCCTCCACCCTCTAACTACTTCATGCCACGTATCAAAATTCTTCGTAATGATGTTTTCGATGCCCTCGCTGGCCTAAACCCTCGAAAGGCTTATGGACCTGATGGGGTCCCTTCTATTGTTCTCCGAAACTGCGCCTCCGTGCTTGCGCCTTGTCTATTCAATCTCTTTCAGCTCTGTCTGTCAACATCTACCTTTCCTTCTTGCTGGAAGTTTGCCTACATTCAACCTGTTCCTAAAAAGGGTGACCGCTCTAATCCCTCAAACTACCGTCCTATTGCTTTAATTTCCTGCTTATCTAAAGTTTTTGAATCTATCCTCAACAGGAAGATTCTTAAACATCTATTACTTCACAACCTTCTAACTGATCGCCAGTATGGGTTCCGTCAAGGCCGCTCTACTGGTGATCTTCTAGCTTTCCTTACTGAGTCTTGGTCATCCTCTTTTAGAGACTTTGGTGAAACTTTTGCTGTTGCCTTGGACATATCAAAAGCCTTTGATAGAGTCTGGCACAAAGCTTTGATTTCCAAACTACCCTCCTACGGTTTCTATCCTTCTCTCTGTAACTTCATCTCAAGTTTCCTTTCTTACCGTTCTATTGCTACTGTGGTAGACGGTCACTGTTCTTCTCCTAAATCTATTAACAGTTGTGTTCCTCAGGGTTCTGTCCTGTCACCCACTCTTTTTTTATTATTCATTAATTATCTTCTAAACCAAACTTCTTGTCCTATCCACTCCTATGCTGATGATACCACCCTGCACTTTTCCACTTCTTTTCATAGACGTCCAACCCTTCAGGAGGTAAAGATATCACGCAGGGAAGCCACAGAACGCCTGACTTCTGATCTTTCTAAAATTTCTTATTGGGGCAGAGCAAACTTGGTATTGTTCAATGCCTCAACAACTCAATTCCTCCATCTATCAACTCGACACAACCTTCCAGACAACTATCCCCTCTTCTTCAATGACACTCAACTGTCCCCCTCTTTTACACTGAACATCCTCGGTCTGTCCTTTACTTATAATCTGAACTGGAAACTTCACATCTCATCTCTAGCTAAAACAGCTTCTATGAAGTTAGGTGTTCTGGGACGTCTCCGCCAGTTTTTCTCACCCCCCCCCCAGCTGCTAACTCTGTACAAGGGCCTTATCCGTCCATGTATGGAGTATGCTTCACATGTCTGGGGGGTTCCACTCACACTGCTCTTCTAGACAGGGTGGAATCAAAAGCTTTTTGTCTCATCAACTCCTCTCCTCTAACTGACTGTCTTCAGCCCCTCTCTCACCGCCGCAATGTTGCATATCTAGCTGTCTTCTACCGCTATTTTCATGCCAACTGCTCTTCTGATCTTGCTAACTGCATGCCTCCCCTCCTTCCGCGGCCTCGCTGCACAAGACTTTCCTCTTTCTCTCACCCCTATTCTGTCCACCTCTCTAACGCAAGAGTTAACCAGTATTCTCAATCATTCATCCCTTTCTCTGGTAAACTCTGGAACTCCCTGCCTGTTTCTGTATTTCCACCTTCCTATGACTTGAATTCCTTCAAGAGGGAAGTTTCAAGACACTTATCCACCGATTTTTGACCACTGCTTCGGCCCTTTTATGGGACTGGCATTTCAGTGGGCATTTTTTTATTAGATTTTTGTTGCCCTTGGCCAGTATCCTTTCTACATAAAAAAAAAAATGTACGTATGTGCTCAGTATTATGCCGCGAATCACTTTTATACATACCTGTGAGAGAGAGAGAGAGAGAGAGAGAGAGAGAGAGAGAGAGAGAGAGAGAGAGAGAGAGAGAGAGAGAGAGAGAGAGAGAGAGAGAGAGAGAGAGAGAGAGAGAGAGAGACTGATAGATGAACAGACACAGGACACAGAAGGGCAGAGAGATACAGAAAACTTGAGAGTACGAATGGTGTAAGGGGAATGAGGGAACATTAACGGCGAGGTGGCGGCAAGACGGAGCAACGTCTCGGTGAGAGGAGAACACGGGGAGTAGGACACGGCGGAGGAAGGGAAACACGAAGGATGGGAAGAGGGTAAGAAAGGAGGAAGGGGACAGCAACGTTGCGTAAAGGAGAGCAGTTAAGAAACACGGACGGAAGTAGGCGAGAGGGAGGAAGATATGGAAGGTAATATGTCTCAGGAATGGGAAAGATATTGGAGATAAAGAAATTAAGAAGTGCAGACAAGAGAATGTGGAGAAAGAGGAGAAGGAGGACAGAAGAAAGAAAAGCAGGACAGGTTCAGAAGAGACTTGTAAGGATACACTGCTATCCCTTCACTCTTACGTCTCCACTAGAGCAGTACTGACGAGCCTTGTTTGGCGAAATTTATTGGTGGAAAATCAGCCTTTAAGTTACCGTGTGAGGAATGTGCGAGGGTGAGTGGGGCAGCAAGGGGAGGCGCAGGGTGAGGACAACACGGTGAGGAAAGGTTAAGTGCGTTGTGGTGGTGGTAGTGATGGAGGGTCACTGTGTGTATGTGTGTGTGTGTATGTGTGTGTGTGTGTGTGTGTGTGTGTGTGTGTGTGTGTGTGTGTTGGTGGGTGGGTGGGTGTGTGTGTTGCTTCCATAATTTTTCGCCCTTGCTTAGCCTGCAGTGTAAGCTCACTCAATCTTAGCACAAGCGGTTTTTCTGCCACGTCTTACACATCATTTCTAGCAGCTTTCCCGCACACTATTGTTTAATTATTAATATTAATATCACTATACTCAGGCCGTAACATTCAATATATTAAAACTGAACCAAAACAGCACAAAGCAGCAAGGCACAAATTATCATTTTACTTCAAGAAACCATGTATACTAAAACAGTAATGCTAAAAGTGGAGCGTGAACAGCTTCACAACCTTTCTCCGCATCGCTCTTCCATAACGACGCTCGGTTATTTGTGTTTCCCTTCATTGCCGCCTCTTCCTCCCTTTCCCACACGCAACTACCCTTCACACCAGCATCGCTTCGTCTTCACACACACACAAAAAGGACAGATCCTCCCTCCTCCTTTCCTCACCGCACCCCTCTCTCCCTTCCTCCCTCCCTCCCTTCCCTCATCCACCGCACGCCCCCCCTCCTCCATCCGCCAAATGTCTCCCTGCGTGCCGTCCTCGCCGCGCCTCATTTCCGCCGCACCGCAAGACCCCTCTTTCAGCAGGACGGGGATCGCCACCACGAACAAACACCCACGCAATTCTCATTACTGGCAAGGTGTGGTGTAAAGGAGCTATTTGTGGTAGCGGGCGAGGCCCTGCTGGTGCGTCGGTCTGTGCCTCCCTGCTGCTGCTGCTGCTGCTGAGGGTGATAACTTTGCTTGACATGAGCACACAGCTATTGAAGCGTGTCTAATGGATGGAATGTATCACCGCCTCGATACCAGAGCGGCCTGATGTGCTGCTCTTGCGGGGCACGCTGACCCCTGCATGAGCCAGGCCCCAGCGCTCTCTCTCTCTCTCTCTCTCTCTCTCTCTCTCTCTCTCTCTCTCTCTCTCTCTCTCTCTCTCTCTCTCTCTCTCTCTCTCTCTCTCTCTCTCTCAGACACGAAATAATGAATATACAGTAATGTGTTTTTGATGGAGGTGCAGCAAGGGAGAGGTGGTAAATGACGCCATTGCCGGATGTGAGGACGTCGCGGCAGCAACACACGCCCCGCCCTGGGACACAGCAAACTCAAGTCGCTCACCGCGTATCCACCTCTAGCTGCTCCTGCTGCCGCCACCACGAGTGCCTTACCTTGCATCGCGGGGATAGCGGATGACAATGACAGTGGACAGAGAGGACAGTGGATGGTGAGGACAGTGGACAGAAAGGAAACTAGACAGTGGACAAGGAGGACGAGACTCAGGAACGGGAGTGGACGGAGATGACAGTAAACCGACCAAGAGGACAGTGGGAGGGTGAATCATTATATATAAGAAAGACGCGGACTAGAAGCATGGTGTTATGAAGCAGACACGGAGGAAAGTTGACGTAAAGAATATATACAGTACGTGATGCGGGAGATTAGATGGACTGGGCAATTAAACATGGAGACTAGTTTCCTTTGATCCATGGGGCAAGTGGCGGTGGTGGGGTTATAAATGACACGCTGCCTGCGACAAGGGGTCAAGCGCCAAAAGTAAACAAACAAAGAAATTGCACTTAAACGTAAGGACACTGCGTGCCTTGGTCGGTCACCATTGCCTTACTTTGCCTGTCTAGTGTGTCCTAGACAGAGTATATGCTGTTATATGTTATACCTTGTTATAGACTACATGTTCTTGGCTTTTACGTGATATATATATGATTTCATTATGTTGAATAATTAAAGGGTTTTAAAATGAGGAATAATACAGTGTGTTAAGCAGGAAATATTTTCAGATTTTGAAGGTTTTACATGGTCCAGTAAACCTTTGAACAAAAAAAAAAATCTATTGACATGTAACATCTCTTAATAATTCATTAGGGACAGATTCAGACTCCTAAGTAAAACACTCGATGACCAATTTCAGTGCTTTCCGCTGGTTCAGTTTCGCTGAAGGGTTGGGGGGGAAACGGAAATGAGAGACACTGCCAGACGTACGATACCTCCTCTACTCTTTCTTATACCTCCGGCGCTCTCTCTCTCTCTCTCTCTCTCTCTCTCTCTCTCTCTCTCTCTCTCTCTCTCTCTCTCTCTCTCTCTCTCTCTCTCTCTCTCTCTCTCTCTCTCACTTTGTAGAAATTGCAAATATAATTGAAAACGACATTATTATTATTATTATTATTATTATTATTATTATTATTATTATTATTATTATTATTATTATTACACGAAACTCACTGGTGGTATTAGAGTGTTAAAGAGACAGTGAGAGTGCAGCACACAAGATTCATCCTAATAGTCCAATTACCTCAAAGAAAGATTAATTGGACAAGTGTTAAATTTACTGAAATCAAAATAGCTTCAGTTTTATGTGAACATAACATGTCTATGAAATTCATTGTCCACCTGTCTGAGGTGTTCAAAGAGATATTTCCAGATTCGGAAATTGCTAGGATTATCAAACAGCACAGAACTAAATATATAGGAAAAATGTACTGGGGAAAAGGTAAACTGATAGTCTTAGTTCGGAGTTTAAGAATACCAAGTTTTCACTTCTTATAGATGAGGATACAGATATTGTTCACACTAAATTAATTGCCTGTGTTGTCAAATATTTTTCCCAGGTCCAAAGTGATGTAGTTACTCAGTTTATATATATATATATATATATATATATATATATATATATATATATATATATATATATATATATATATATATATATATATATATATATATATATATATATAGGAGGGACACTGGCCAAAGGCAACAAAATTCAATAAAAAAAATAAATAAATAAAAAGCCCACTGAGAAACCAGTCCCAGTAAAGGGTTCAAAGCGGTAGTAAAAAAAATGAAGGATAAGTGTCTTGAAACTTCCTTCCTAAAGGAATTCAAGTCATAGGAAGGTGGAAATACAAAAGCAGGCAGGGAGTTCCAGAACTTCTCGAAGTTGTTTCACATGATACACAAAACTGTTCTTCATTCTGTTGCAAACGTAATCAGAAAATGTTTTGAGAAAAAGACATTCCCGCAAGCAATATATTCAGAAAGGCTGCGGATAATGCTAGTACCATGGAAGTAGAGCATAACTCTGCTATAACAAAATTAAAACATTAATTTTTTTTCTAGCTGCATTATAAGGCCATCTTCTTCTTTGGACCTGCTACGCTTTGAATCGCTTCTTAGGTCTTTCTTCTTCACCTATATCCCTGCATACTTATTTCTTATTGTACAGCACTCGGTCAAAAATGCTTTCATGTGGCTCACTATTTCCCTATTTGTCTCTTTGTCTGTTGTTAGTCATTGTATTGTTGTAATTCCCCTGTCCTCTTCTTCCTTCCTTTTTTTTCCCATTCCTCTCGACCTATAACTCATGCTACTCCACCATCTAACTCCTGTCTTTGGTGCTTGTACATATCACACTCTATAATGAAATGTTCAATTGTTTCTTTTTCTTCTCTACACAGCTTTAATTGTTGCTCTATTATGTCTCTCTTCTTACAATTAAATTTTAGTGTTCCACTTTTTGCTTTAAACAATACACGGTGGCTTGCCACGCAGTATTGTGTGGGAAGTATTGAAACTCCTTTTCTTTTAGGCGCAGTTTGAAGATAGAAATATTTCATCTGAGCACATAATGCATGAATTTAACAACCCCTTCACAAAGGCACACATAGAATTCATGAGATTTGTTCTGGGGTACTTCATTTTCCTCACTGTACTCTTTCACAGCAAAAATAATTTGACTGGGGTATTACAAAAAGAAAGCCAAAGAACTGCTATAATTCTTTGGTCAAAACTTTATATAGCCAAAATATTTGTGTGATGTATCCACGACTGAGCATTTAAATTTGGATTATCTTCTCCTTATAGCTGAGATCCACATAGGAAAAAGTGTGAAGATATAGTTAAAGAAGAAAACCTTAAAGCTTGTGATGTAGTTGAGTTCAGAACCAGATGCTTGTCTTTTTATCGGTCAGCTGTTCAAGAGATAAAAAAAAAGTTACCACTAGAGAACCCTTTCTTCCATGAAGTACAATTTATTTAACCATCAGTAGCACTAAATTTGGTATTTCTTGATAAGAAGTCTGCCCCCATTCCCCCCGAACCTCCCTAACCCTTAAACAAGCCTGGGGCGCCTGTAGGGAATCGTGTTTTTTTTTTTTGGGGGGGGAGGGATGAAAAATAAATGAAATAAGGGCGTTAAAAAATCTAAGAAAATTTACTTTAACATTGCTAATTTCCCTAACCTATCCTAGCCTCTAGACCCCTCCAAACCACTTGGACGTTGACCTAACCTAGCATAACTTAACTTAGCCGGTGGGACTGTGCCCCCCCCCCCCACCGGACCTCAACCCAACCCTTCGCTAAGACATTAACCTAACCTAATCTAACCTAACCTAGCATAACCTAATCTAACTTAGCATAACTTAACTTAAAGAGGTACCTCAAAAAAAATACACCGTTATGTCTTACCAGTGTGGTGTGGAGATTCTCAGGGCAATAGAGGTGGATACAGTTTGGTGCCTTCCTTAATAAATGAATAATGAAACCTCTTCCTTATGCCTGTATATCGCATTTTAACAATTGTTGTTGCTAAATATCTCACATAGTGACTTTTTTTCCTGCTGATCACTGGCACTGTTCCTTTCAGCTCCCTCCACTGGGTAGCCATACTAAAAAATGACAGTGAACCTCTATCAGAACGTCTGACGGGTCTCTAAAACAAATGAAAAAGTGTAACTGAACCTACCGTGGAAAGACGTAATTGGTGGCCTCAGGAATGGTCTCACGAGTGGCAGCGCGTGATTGGAGGGATCAGCTGTATAGATACCATAAATCCCAGTTATAAACAAAGGAAAATCATTTCATTGTTTACTCTTGATCGGTGCAGAGCTCGCCGGACTTAGAAAATATCGAATTTCTCCACACTCTCGAGTGCTCTTGCAACCATACTGGACACGTGCCCCCACGGCAAGGTCACCGAACCTTTTGTCCTTGAGATGTGAGTTTCGAGCTTGTATGTGGCACGGACGTGATACTCAGATTAACCCTAGATTTGCAAAGCACAAGTAGACTTCCCTCTCTTAGTCTCCTTAAAAACAAAGATAGTAATTTGTTAGATCAAAACAGTGATGCTGATGAGGAATGGAGAAAATTACCCATTTATTTTAAAGATGAGGAAATTACAGAGCTAAAATAAAATAAAAAAAAACAGACACCGAGTTTTGGGTTTTCATATCTGGTGTGAAGGATGTTGATGAAGAACCAGTGTTAAAAAAATTGGTAGGTTTGGCCAAGTTCATTCTAACCCTATCCCCTACACTCTAATGCTGAAATTGAAAGAATCATTTGAATGCTAAGTGACAATAAAACGAAGAAATAATAAATAAAATGGAGCCAGAACTACTTGTAGCAAACTCAAGCATGGTACCAAAGGAAGAGGATTGTTGAAATAAGCCAATTAAACCTGAAAATACAGAATACATAATGTATCGATGTATGCATTAAAAAATGTATAAGTTATCTACCAGATAACATTATATAAATAAAAGCTACCAAGCCAGCTAGTATACTTGTTCATCCGGAGTCGTAGGGTAATGAAGGAAAATTTAGGGTAATTAAAGTGTCTGTGTAGGGAGAAGAGTCTGTATAAGTTGATATCCCTGCCCACATTGGGACCACAGCCTTCATCCACCGATTGTCTCCATATGTTCAATTATTTCCATCTCCCCTCACCTTCCACAAGGACGGCGGCGGTGCTGACTGGTCTCTGCTTCCATCTTCCTCTTTTGGGCCACGAATTAAAGATCAGAGTCAAGGAAATGGGGTGGAAATGGTGAAAATAACACAGCTGGGTAGTGACCAGGCGGGAAGCAGGCTTGTAACAACAGATGGCGTCGCTTTGTTTGTGATGTCACATGATTTTGCCTTGCACGTTTTCCTTTGTGTCTTTTGTGTCTGTTTTTATGTAAGGGATTGGATGTTAATAATTTTGAATTATATAGAAGCACAAAAATAGTGGCTATAATAAAATGTAATGGAAAATGAGGCCGATTTAAGTATTTACTGAATTTAGTAATATTCCTCATTTTCCCATTTTCTTTTTACATATTACATAATATTTCGCTTAGATGTCTTGTGACTTATGCTCGATTTCTATTTTAATTCATCTACTATTATCACGTTACCATGCTCCTTAATGTTTATCATATTATTAACGAGTATTCATTTAATATTTTCCATTCCTGCTCATTTTCCCCTTTATTTTCTTAAATTTCCGAGACAGACAGACGGACGGACAGACAGAAAGGAGATATATAGAAAATGGGTAGCTGTGAATAGATGACAGAAAGATAGACAGATAGATAAAAAGATAATTTCGATTGACAGGTAGAAAATAGACAGATAGATTGATAGGTAGATAAATAAACAGACTGATAAATATATCGATGTGTAGATGGATGACAAACAAATAAATAAAATGATATAGATAGATAGATAGATAGATAGATAGATAGATAGATAGATAGATAGATAGATAGATACAGAGCCAGACAGAGAGATAGGCAGATAGACTCATAAGACAGGTGTTCATTGATAGTTTTTTTTTTTTTTTTTTTTTTTTTTTTTTTTTTTTTTTTTTTTATGTAGGAAGGATACTGGCCAAGGGCAACAAAAATCTAATAAAAAAAAATGCCCACTGAAATCCCAGTCCCTAAAAGGGTCAAAGCAGTGGTCAAAAATTGGTGGATAAGTGTCTTGAAACCTCCCTCTTGAAGGAATTCAAGTCATAGGAAGGTGGAAATACAGAAGCAGGCAAGGAGTTCCAGAGTTTACCAGAGAAAGGGATGAATGATTGAGAATACTGGTTAACTCTTGCGTTAGAGAGGTGGACAGAATAGGAGTGAGAGAAAGAAGAAAGTCTTGTGCAGCGAGGCCGCGGAAGGAGGGGAGGCATGCAGTTAGCAAGATCAGAAGAGCAGTTAGCATGAAAATAGCGGTAGAAGACAGCAAGAGATGCAACATTGCGGCGGTGAGAGAGAGGCTGAAGACAGTCAGTTAGAGGAGAGGAGTTGATGAGACGAAAAGCTTTTGATTCCACCCTGTCTAGAACAGCAGTATGAGTGGAACCCCCCCAGACATGTGAAGCATACTCCATACATGGACGGATAAGGCCCTTGTACAGAGTTAGCAGCTGGGGGGGGTGAGAAAAACTGGCGGAGACGTCTCAGAACACCTAACTTCATAGAAGCCGTTTTAGCTAGAGATGAGATGTGAAGTTTCCAGTTCAGATTATAAGTAAAGGACAGACCGAGGATATTCAGTGTAGAAGAGGGGGACAGTTGAGTGTCATTGAAGAAGAGGGGATAGTTGTCTGGAAGATTGTGTCGAGTTGATAGATGGAGGAATTGAGTTTTTGAGGCATTGAACAATACCAAGTTTGCTCTGCCCCAATCAGAAATTTTAGAAAGATCAGAAGTCAGGCGTTCTGTGGCTTCCCTGCGTGATATGTTTACCTCCTGAAGGGTTGGACGTCTATGAAAAGACGTGGAAAAGTGCAGGGTGGTATCATCAGCATAGGAGTGGATAGGACAAGAAGTTTGGTTTAGAAGATCATTAATGAATAATAAGAAGAGAGTGGGTGACAGGACAGAACCCTGAGGAACACCACAGTTAATAGATTTAGGAGAAGAACAGTGACCGTCTACCACAGCAGCAATAGAACGGTCAGAAAGGAAACTTGAGATGAAGTTACAGAGAGAAGGATAGAAACCGTAGGAGGGTAGTTTGGAAATCAAAGCTTTGTGCCAGACTCTATCAAAGGCTTTTGATATGTCCAAGGCAACAGCAAAAGTTTCACCAAAGTCTCTAAAAGAGGATGACCAAGACTCAGTAAGGAAAGCCAGACGTCTTGGGGGAGTAAGGGGGGTAACAAGACTAATAAACTATTGACAAAACTATTACACTATTAATAACAAGTGTGTGTGTGTGTGTGTGTGTGTGTGTGTGTGTGTGTGTGTGTGTGTGTGTAACAACAACAACAACATAATAATAATAATAATGATAATAATAATAATAATAATAATAAGAAGAAGAAGAAGAAGGAGAAGAAGAAGAAGAAGAAGAAGAAGAAGAAGAAGAAGAAGAAGAAGAAGAAGAAGAAGAAGAAGAAGAAGAAGAAGAAGAAGAATTATAACAACAACAACAACAACAACAACAACAACAACAAAAACAGCAACAACAACAACAATAACAACAACAACAACAACAACAACAACAACAACAACAACAACAACAACAACAACAACAACAACAACAACAATAAAAATAATAATAATAATAACAATAATAATAATAATATTAATAATAATAATAATAATAATAATAATAATAACAATAATAATAATAATAATAATAATAGTAATAATGAAACCACCATTCTTGAATAACAATCACTTTTTATAAATATTCACCTTCAGTTTATAATACATCATCATCAGGAGTTTGTGTGTATGTGAAGGACGTTTATAAGGTTACTACGGTCGACTTTAATATTGTGAGACCTAAGGGGATTGAGGATATATGGTTGTCGGTACAAAGTTGTAAATTCCCTACAGTCATTCTAGGCTGCATGTACCGACATCCAAAATCTCTTTTACATACATATGATTATATTACTGACGTCATCAAGGCTGTAAGCTTGAAAAATGTCATTTTAAATTTTAGGTGATTTTAACGACGATCTTTTTTTTTTTCAAATAATAGTAAGTTAGGGAAAATTATTGCTAATGCAAAATTAAACCAGGATATTACAAAAGCCACTAAAATTACCCCCAGCACTTCCAAATGTTAGATATTATTGTAACAGATAGCCCTCAGTCAGTCATCCATATTGACTCTATTCCTTGCACTGTGGCTGACCACGAATTAGTTACAGTTACATTAAATTTAAGAAAACCAAAGCGCCCACCAATTTCTAAAACATTCCGTGATTTGCGTTTTTATTCCTCCGGTACGTTTTGTGGTCTGCTGAAGCAGGAGCGTAATGAGCTGAATAAGATACTCACAACTGATAATGTGGAGAATCAGGTTAATATATTCACTAGATGTTTCACAAAATGCCTAAACGAGTGTGCTCTTTTATTAACTAGAGAAATTAGGAGGCCCTCTGCCCCATGGATCAGTGCTAACCTACAAGATCTCATGCGGGAGAGGAATGACACAGATGCATCTCAAGAAAGACAAATATAATGTAAACCTGCAGGATAAATATAAGGCTTAAAAAAAAAAAAAAAAAAAAACAAGTAAAAAAGTTATTCCATAGATCGAAGTCAGATTACTTTAACCAAAACTTGAAGCCGAAAGAGGGAATATAGCCGCCACCTGGAGCACGCTGAGGCAACTCATACCCCCCACTACAAATGAAACGTGTCCATTGTTAGCAGGAGACACTGAAGAAATTAAAACCCAAGTCAACAATTTTAACTTTTTTTTTTTTTGCTAATATCGGGAAGCAAACTTTTCAGAAATTACAATGCAACTTGCCATCTTATGATAATATAGGACAACTCAGCACTGATCAAGCAAACATTCCAGCGGGCAGCACGTTCTGACCTGAGCCCACCGACAGCAGCACTATAATTCTAGTGATAAAACACTTAAGGAACACTTCCTCATATGGCTGTGATGGCATTCCACAGCTCTTTCTAAAAGATTCCTAGCCAATTATAATTACATACCTGACATGTATATTAAATACCCCAATTGTAACTGGGTCATTTCCTTCCCTGTGGAAACACGCAATAGTAGTCCCTATTTTTAAAACAGGAGATATCAACGAACCAAAAAACTATCGCCCATTATCTTTATTGCCCAAAATATCAAAGGTTCTGGAGAAAATAATAACAAGTCAACTCATTTCACACCACGAAATTAATCACCTTCTCAGTAATACTCAACACGGCTTCAGAGCCTCACTCTCCTCAGAAAGTGCTCTCTTAACATTATCCAATAAATTATATAAAAATATCGACAATAAGCACATATCCCTAATTACTTTATGTGACCTATCTAAAGCTTTTGATAGTATAAGTCATAATATATTTATGGATAAATTAAAAAAAGAGCTAAATATTAATTACTTTTGTTTCAGTAGTTACCTGGAACAAAGAACGCAGTCTGTCCGAATTGGCAAATATATGTCAAATATGCTAGAGGTATCTTTTGGGGTCCCACAGGGATCAGTACTTGGTCCAGTTCTCTTTCAAATTTACGTTAATGATCTCTCGCAATACATGTCCGACTGCCTTATTATCCAATACGCTGATGATACACAGTTCATCCACACTGGACGCATAGATAAACTACATGATCACGTACAAAGGGGAGAAGAAACCCTATCAAAAGAAAAACATTATTTTTATTCATATGGTCTACTATTAAATACAAACAAGACTCAATGTATGTTTGTTGGCAGCAAGGGACTCGTGTCACAGATTCCGCCCAACACTTCCTTACAGGTTAACGGCGCCACCATAGTTTCCAGCAGCTCTCTCAAGAATCTGGGCGTGTATTTCGATCCTTATATGACTTTCGACTCACACGTAAATAAGATAAGCCGCAAGATTTTTAGTACCATAATTTATATTAATAGAATAAAGGACAACTTTAGTAAAAGAGCAAGAGTGATAGTTATACAGTCACTTGTCCTTAGTATCATTAATTATGGAATAAAGGTGTGGGGCACTACCAACAAAACATTCATGCATCAAATACAAAAACTGAAAAACTTTCCCGCTAAAGTCGCTCTTGGTGGCGCTGGAAGGCATGAACACGTTACCCCATTCTTGAGAGAGCTTGGCTGGTTAAAGATAAAACAAAAGTATATGTATGAAATGAGAACTTTCATGTTCAATGCAACTAGGGGGAGCTCTTTTAACAATATATTTCACATGCCACTAGTCAGTGAAGTGTCCACTGCTGCCAACAAACAACGCCATAAACTATATATGCCATTACATAACACTTGTACAGGGTCGCTCTCCATGCTTGTGGCTGGGCCCACACTTTTGGAACAGCCTCCCCTGCGACATTAGAAACACACCCTCACGCTGTTCCTCCATCTTTTTAAGCATCAGTTTAGTGAGTAGCCAATGTTATTAGTTTGAAATTATGTTTTATCCCTGATTATCTTATTATTTATGTTTTATTGTAATTTTTATGATTTATATGTAGTTTTAATTATGACACAGATACATATCTTAGCTTTTTAGTCATAATTAGATTTTATCATGTATTAAAACTAATTGTTAAAACATTTTATTTCATCTTTTAAAGGCATCACTCATCTCACAATGTGTGATCTAAAAATAACCATTATATAATGGAATAAAGATTTAATTCTGATTCTGATTCTGATTCTCCCATCACCCTATCTCTCTCAGCCTCACATCACCCTATCATCCCATTCCTGCATCTGTATCACCGTGCACCATTCCTTTCTCTATCCCTCATACCGCTTCCCTGTTTTTCCTCCACTTTTCCTCCCCTCTCTCTCCTTTCCACGTGAGATGTTTTCCTTTTTCGCTGCATTCCCTTTCTCATTATTTCCCGGCCTCTTCCTCAGGCGCTCTCCATGAACCACTCTTCATTCTCACCCCTTCTATCGCCTCCCTTATTCCTGCCTCCTTCTCTCTCCTCTTTATTCTCTCTCTCCTTTATATTTTCTTGTCAGCACCATTTCTTCCCATAAATTTTCTCAATCACTCCCTTCTATCGCCTTCTATATTTCTTCTTCTTCTCTTCTATATTTCTTCTTCTCTTCTCTCTCTCTCTCTCTCTCTCTCTCTCTCTCTCTCTCTCTCTCTCTCTCTCTCTCTCTCTCTCTCTCTCTCTCTCTCTTATTTAAACAAATATTTACGGAAAGGCTTAAAATTCCACGTTGAATATGGAATTATTCATAAAGCCTCTGATAGTATTGTTTACAGCGAATAACAATATACATGATTAACATTACAATAATAATATAAAATAATGAAATATATTAAATACAAGACAATATATTATATTAAAGCGCCAGTTGGGACGGATGCGTTTTACGCCACCTGTGGGCTGCAACTTTTACCTGATGTGTGGACATGTCCTGCACTTGGGGCGTGGCCATCGTGAACATGTTCTACAGCTGCAAAGTCTTGGCTGTGTGGGTGCGGCGCTGTTGGCTAGAGCGAGATCGAGTCTAGCTCGTCGCTGATGGCCGCAGCTCTGGTGCACCTCTGCACTGTTTGTAACAAAAGCCTCAGGGGGTCAAGGTGGGGGACCCTCTGTACCTGAGTTTTGTGGCACACCACTGGCACCGACACGTCCCGGCGGTGCTCCAGTAACGTTACTGGCGCTGGGTGCTGTTGGTCATCGTCGGTGGCTACCAAACGCAGGGCTCGCTGCTGCACAACATCCAGTCTCTGCATGGGGGTGGCAGCACTCGACATCCAGGACAAGGCACCGTACTCCATACATGTGTGTCGTATAGGGTGAGGATACTCCGTGGGTCGAGGGTGTTCGCTATCCTGCGCAGGGCAGAGACTCGGAGAGAGGTCTAGCTGGTGACGACAGCGATGTGGTGATCGAAGCGTAGGCCGCGGTCCATAGACACGCCCAGGATCTTGATGTAATCCTGGAATGGCAGGCTCTCGCCTCCAAAACGCAACTCTCCTGGGACTGCGCGTGAGGCGCCAGGTGGACAACGAGATGACCATCGCCTGCGTCTTCTCCGGGGCGAAGTTAACCTTCCACATCTTTCCCAACTACTCCACCGGTCAGATCTCTCTCTCTCTCTCTCTCTCTCTCTCTCTCTCTCTCTCTCTCTCTCTCTCTCTCTCTCTCTCTCTCTCTCTCTCTCTCTCTCTTTTTATTTTTTTTTTATTTATACAAATCTACATGATATGTGTTTACAGAGTTGCTGTACATATACTTTACATATTTCATACAACAATTTAGGCTATAGAAGTCACTGTTAATGCCTTCTATCTGAAAGCCTCGCTCTGTTTGTCTGTTGCAACCACACATTCACTGCAGTCTTGAACTGCTGCCTGGTCCAGCCTTCAACACTTGGCTGCACGGTAACAAACTCGTTCCACCAGCCAATGTATGTGTTCAGAAACTGTCTTTGATGGTGCCACGTTCTGCACCTGGGCTGGTGCAGCTCCCCAGGGGAACGTGTGACAGCTCTGGTGGTGACTTCGGCATGTCGGGCAGGCTGCCGGAGAGCCTGTAGGTGCGGCACCCGTTGCTGTTGCACCTTGAACATGACGGTGAGGCCCGCCACGTCTCGTCGGTGCTGGATGGTGTGCAGTGCAGGCTGAAGGCCGAGCTCACTGTTCCTGATGAGCCTCGCCGCTCGGTCCTGCACCTTGTCCAGGAGAGCTAGGTGCTTGTTTGCCGCGCCACCCCAGGCCAGGCACGCGTACTCCAAGGAGGAGCGGACCTGCGCCTTGTAGAGTAACTCCAGTCCCTTGGCGTCAAGGAGGTAGGAGATTCTCCTCAGGGATGCCAGCTTCCCTGAGGCCTCTCTGGCGAGTCGCTCCACGTGGGTTCTGAAGGTCAACTTACGGTCGTAAGTGACCCCCAGCACCCCCACCTCATCCCGCGGCGTCAGTGTCTCCCCGTTGAAGGTGAGGCGAGGGGCTCTACTTGTCCTGTTGATAGTGAGCTGCTGGGTTTTGTGAGCGGCAAACCTTACTTGCCACTTCCTTCCCCAGGCTGCAACATGGCTCAGAGTGGCGCTGATGTCGTGGTTGGCTGCAGCTTCCTCCTCCAGTCCGTAGCTCTCTCTCTCTCTCTCTCTCTCTCTCTCTCTCTCTCTCTCTCTCTCTCTCTCTCTCTCTCTCTCTCTCTCTCTCTCTCTCTCTCTCTCTCTCTCTCTCTCTCTCTCTCTCTCTCTCTCTTAACAGTTAATGTACAAACATAACTTGGGACTAAAATAGCACTAATTTGTGGGGTACGTGGAAATACACGTTACTGGTGTTTGTGTTTAATTATCTAGAATCATTCAAGTCTGTTACATTCCATTTCGGAGCGTCCAACTTCAGTTCTCTCCAGTTCTCAAATTGCATACGAAAGACCTTGTGTTGTTCAAGGTCTCAAAAACTTGAATATCGAGTCCTACTCAGACAACAATTCTCTCTTTTTTAACTTTCAATCATCCCCCATCAGGATTTTTTTTTTTCGTCCTTCATTTGATGACTATACAGGACCTTTACCAGGTGTGTTTGGCGCACGGTTTCCCATATATGATATAAAAATAACTTTCCATCTTTATCAAGCACGATAGATTCAAAAACCTTTCGATTAACTATTTATCTCCCTTAATTCTCTTGTATCTCACTCACTGACTACAATGCAAGAGTGAATCAGTATCTTGACTTTTTGTCCCTTTAAGTGGAAAACTCCTGAATTCTCTTCCCTTGTCAAGTATGGCTCTTTTAAAATTTGTCCCTCGTATTTGGTGATTTATCCACCATTAAAAGAAAACAATAAATCACCATTTTTTTTTTATGTAAGAGCGACAAAATTCGAAAAAAAAAAAATGTCACTGATGGTCCCCATCACTAAAGAAAGCAGTATAAAAATAATTCCAAAATTACATCGTGAAGAGTCTTGAAACCTCCCACTTGAAAGAGTTTGAAGTCATAGGCAGATGGAATTATAGAAGTAGGGAGGGAGTTTTAGAATTTTCTGGTAGAAAGATTGAAAAGTGAGAATGCAGGTAAACTCTTGCATCTGTACAGAAATCAGTGAGCAAAAGTGGATTAAAAGCTAAACCCTGTCACTGCGATACGCAACAGTTCATGGCACTAGAAGCAATGTACATAATTTTTACCATCACTTGCAGGGATTGAGCAGAAAAGAAAAAAAAGTTGAATGGCGAGATTTATTATTTTTTTTTTTTTGGTGGGGGGTGCCCAGACCTTAGTGAATACAGGGGTTAGGAAAGTTGAAGAAAAAAAAATATATATATTTTCCAGGACTTAACGAGGGAAGGGGACAAGAACTTGAGATGATCATTTACTCTATTAAGAATTCAAGATACTGGATTTCCCATTTAAGCTGCAAAAGTGAAGGTAGCGGTCAATGGCTAGAGGGATTCATATGGATATGAGTGGATATTAAATAATAACACACTTAGCTTCTTACTTAGGTCGTTAGAAGGAAAACTAGCCACATTATGAGAGAAAGGAAAACATGTTGGTAGTATGAAGAGGTGAATAGCGAGACGTATTCAATTAAATATAATGCAGGAACAGACGGTTTCTTCATTAGGCTGTTTGGCTGAAGTAGAGTACTTGACAATAACTATAGTATTGGAGGAAAATTAATAGAAGAGACACATGTAGGAAGCTTGCAGCAGCAACAGCAAGGTGGTTTCATGTGGATATAAGTGAATATCAAACAACAAAAAACTTTTACCTATGTGTGTGTGTGTGTGTGTGTGTGTGCGTGTGTGTGTGAGTGTGTTTGCACGCTCATCGGTGTATAATATAAAACGATTTTCTTCACCAACTGAAAATAAATCTTGGCCCACAAACCAAATATCGTCTAAAACCTCTGATATCCCACCCTGATTTCGCTAGACGTGGCGGTGAGTAGCAGCCGCCGCCGCCTGTCACGGGGCCGCCTGCTTCCCGTAATGATCGTCCTGGTGCCGTCTGCTGCCCACAAGTCCTTGATTTCTGTTACAATGAGATCAAAATAATTTCGCCCTAAAAGGATTCATGTTTTGCATTACTTTGTGCTCTATTCTTTATTTACGAGATGCTTCAGAACTAAATGATTGCTCCCATGGCTGACTCCATTATTTTAATGTCAAACCCAGCCTGAATCAAGTGAATTATTTAATCAGCATTGATTGCTTCCTTTCCCCAATTAATTTCATGTATTATTTTTTTTCAAGGTATGGTTTACATCTTGTATGAGTTGACTTCTACGTCTTTATGCTCCTAATAATTTATTGTGTTTTTATTTTGATGTCACTGTGTTGTCGTATTTTTTTAAGTCACTTATGTATTTCTTTCTAGGAATACCACCACCACCAACACCACCACCTCCTCCTCCTCCTCCTCCTACCCTACCCTGACACTGCCACCTCATCTCCTCGTGTGCCATCCTAAGCCTCCGCTCATAATATCATGACCTGCCGCGCCTGTCTTCCTGAATTTCTTTTTATGAATACCACCGCCACCACCACCACCACCACCACAACCTCTCTTCCTCCTCCTCCTCCTACCCTGCCTTGACATTGCCACTTCATCTCCTCGTGTGCCTTCTATATATATATATATATATATATATATATATATATATATATATATATATATATATATATATATATATATATATATATATATATATATATATATATATATATATATATGTCTTCTAAAGCTGTGGGTTTGCAAGCGAAATAGAAGTGTATCATTAGCATGGTATTTTGTACTGTGATTATTATTTGTATATTTATTGTATTGGCCAGTGTTGTATTGTGATTGTATCATATATTTATTGTATTGGCCAGAGGCCTGTCACTTTTGGATAGCATTTGTTGAACGGCTGGTTGTGGTGGTGACCAGCCTGGCCAGCTGGGAGGCAGTGCAGTAGTGAGAGGCACGGCAGCAGAACCTGCGCGGTGTCGGTGGGGGGTAGCTTTGTGGTTGTGCACCGTTATCTATGGTATGTATATGAACTTCTTCTTTGTGGTGTATAACAGATTACATTATGTTATTCATATACTGTTTGTTCCCATTTTACCAGTGGCAGTCGCTTGATTTGTCGGTCAGTGTGGTGTACCTGACATCTGTTGGTGGTGGTTTTGGTGGTTAAGTGTTTAGTTGTATGTTGGGCTTGCAGAGCGGGTGCAGTGGTGATTGTGTGGTGACTGGACACTGGTGGAATGCTGAGATTCAATATGGCAACGGTAGGACCACTGAAGTGAGTGACATGTTTATGGTGTTAAGAGTTGCCAATATTTCTTGTGTGATATATTTACATTGGTTACTGCTATATTTCGTTTATTTATTTTTGTGTACGTGTATGATTTGTCTCTATTGGGTGTTGGGTTTACCAACTGTGGTGTTATTGTGGTGTATATGTTTATTGTCGATGCCATGATTTATTATTTATTGACGTGCCGGCATTGATTGATTTTTTGATTACAAGTCGAAATGCTAAGACGAATAAAGCATTGTGGCTAGTGGTTCGACTTTGATTCCGCCAGTACAAGAAGGAAAGGAAAATTAAATAAAAAAAGGACGAAAGAAACGAAAAAAAACAAGAAAAAAGAAAACGGACAGTTCTTTTTAAAGTTTGATGCTCAACTTTAGGAAGCGAATTGAAATACTGAAATAATATTGAACGAAAATCAATAAATAGATACTCGTTTTCAAAGACAGATATTCAAGTGTAAGATGCGCATTAAAATTTTGAGGATCACCAAAAAGAAAGTAAAGAAAAAAAGCCTGTTGGTCAGAGATGCAACTGTAAAAAGGAGAATGAACATTTTGTGAGTTGGGGCAGACGACGGGGAGCTCCGGTGTGGGGTCAGAGGCCGGATACTCAAAACTCTCCCTCAGCACGCCTCTAAGGGACCTTCCGCTACGATCACCTTAAGGGTGATCTCTAAGGTTGATGCTCAAAACTCCTTTTAGCGTCTCGTTAGCTTAAGAGGGCGTTATGTTGAGAGGTACAGATATCACGGAATCTAATGATATCAGAGCGTCTCGGCCAATCAAATGCAGGCATTACAGTGACGTGCAGCCAATCACATTCACGGAATTTATCAGCTGTGCTTGCAAACATGGACACGAGGAAAAGCATACCATGCCAAGCTAAAGACTTAGGAAAAGCAAGTTCAGTGAAGAAGAGTGCTATGTACTCATCAGAGAAGTACAAGATGGAAAGGCAGTCCTACTGGGAGCGCTGAGTGTTCCTGTAACTACGGAAATCAAGCACGCTTAGCACAGTGCGTGGGCAACTGTGACAGCCGCGGTGAATGCAGTGGGTGGTGAGGACAGGACACCAACAAAAATCAGGAAGAAGTATGTGGACTTTAAGAGTGTGGTGAAAAACAATGTCGCAAGGATATGACAACGTGAATCACAGACAGGTAAATCATTGTGGATACATTCTGTATTATAGCGTAAACTTAATTGTTCACCATAAATCTGCCATCACTAATGTTTAGTAATCTAGATAACATACCAGTCATGAAAAGGAACTAAGAAAAAAAAAAAAACTGAAGATAAATAAATCAAATTAATCTATTAATATAAGGCAAATCAAGAACTATTAGAGGTAAATAACAACTTTCCTAAATGAAAATTGATCAAATACATAACTTTAAGTGCATACAGCTTATGTCATGCTTATGAGCAGAAATTGGCTTATTTTACTTGATTACTCTTAATAGGGAATATTTATATTAAAAAGATGACATCAAAGAGATGTTTTCTTCCCTCGCAAAAAGAGAGGTGCCTGCTACGCTTGACTCATATATATATATATATATATATATATATATATATATATATATATATATATATATATATATATATATATATATATATATATATATATATATATAGATAGATAGATAGATAGATAAAAGATACACCTAAACATTTGCCTCATAAGAAATAACATTGGGTGGGCTCATGCCCACTACTGAAATAATGATATATATATATATATATATATATATATATATATATATATATATATATATATATATATATATATATATATATATATATATATATATATATATATATATATATATATATATATATATATATATATATATATATATATATATATATATATATATATATATATATATACGAGTATATATATATATATATATATATATATATATATATATATATATATATATATATATATATATATATATATATATATATACTCGTATATATATATATATATATATATATATATATATATATATATATATATATATATATATATATATATATATATATATATATATATATATATATATATATATATATATATATATATATATATATATATATATATATATATATATATATATATATCATTATTTCAGTAGTGGGCATGAGCCCACCCAATGTTATTTCTTATGAGGCAAATGTTTAGGTTTATCCTATCGTTTTGTACAAAAATTATATTACCATTTCTTGCTGCAATACTAGTACATATGACGTCAAATTCCCACAGGTGTTAGGACTTACTTTCTGGTATCCTCTTGTCTTTTGCTCCCAGTTTCACAATTGTTCCTAAATGTGTGATGTGTTGCATTCTTATGTGTACATTTTTACGTTTCAAGGCCAAGTGAACTTACACCTTCTGATGAGCTTGTGATGGAGGAAAGTGTAGCTGTCCACAGCCCTGATAATCCTCTCTCTTGGCGCTTCCCGTGTGCCTTCCTCTGAAGTTCCCTCGGAGACATACACAAGGGATGGTGAGACAGTTGAGGATCCTCAGCAGGAACCTCTATCACCACCAAGGTAAGACAGAGTGTTCAAATGAGATAGCAGAGGTATAATAGAGAGGGGGGTAGCATTGCAGATGTTGCAAATGCAAAGAGACATCAGAATTTTTTTATGAAAAGCACAATTCTTTGGACCGGTTGAACAACACTTGACTGCTTTACCAACACACTTAATAGTTTTGTTAGGATATGGCAGGCTAAGAAAAAAAAATAACATTTAAATAAGTTTCTTGTAGCCTTTTTATGCATATTTATAGATTAGTAGCTAAAATCAAGAGGTATTAATAATAAGCATTTACTTTACTATAATTAGCATTAACTTTAGCTTTAAGAAATAGCCATTATTTATTTAAATATTTAATCGTAAGGCATAATCATATTTTATGATCTGATTTTGCAATTTTAGTTATAATGTGATTGATATATACCATTATTTACAGCTGTTAAAGCTTTGTGATGTACAATATGATGTGTGATGGCCTTCAAATAATTCGTTGACTTGTCTGCAAGAATAACTAATTAACTACCTCTGCTCAGATTTAAAGAGTGATAAAATAGTGATAAAATATAGTCATTATCCCTATCATTATAAAGAGGTGATGATGGTGAGAAAAATATTCGTTTAAAGATTATGTAGAATATTGTGTTATCTTACGTATATTTTTCTATGCTGATAAAACAGAAGTGACGTGAACTACAAATGTTTTGAAATATTACTATATGACCTCACAGATTGTAATATGAGTTTTGGATGAAGCATAAATCTCCGTTACAAGTATCCTAAGAAACCTTTTTTTTTTTTTTTATTACCATTGTATTCTGTACTTCTAGCTTGAATTCCATGCAGATATCTTACTTATCTAGGGCAAAATAAAGACTGCAGTTTTTTAGGATGCAAACGATAGATTTTTTTTGTAAAATAAATGTCAGTTGATCATATTTTATCATCCTCATCAGTAAATGCTACCAGTTTAAAAGTAATACTGCGTTTGACTTATTATTTTTGGGGGGAGGTTTTTCACCACTACATAAGGTATTAGAACAATTTTTTTTTTTTCATTATAATAATTAATCCTAACCGTTCATCAATACATTGTTATTGTTTTATGTACCTAACTGATTAACTGTTATATATTTTAAGTTTTCTTTCTATATAAACACTATGACACAGTATGTTTTTTTTTTTTTTTTTTCACAGGGGCATAGGTGATATTCATAAGTGGTATATTAAATTATACTTTTATCTCAAGATTATGCAGTTGTATCTTTATAGCACTCCTTAGGATTTCTGCCAAACCATCCATACCTAGAAACACATTAACACTATATTTTCCATGCTCTAATTTTCTTTGGAGATTGAAGTTTGCTCAAATAAATGAGTTGTGTGTACTTCCATGGTACCTTGCAACACAGTTCATGATTAAGTGTTTAATATCACACACAACCTAACACTTAAGGGAATGGTACACTTTGCAATTAATGTAAAGATGCTCATTTTGGCTTGTTGTTTTTATATCAATATGTGTACCATCCCCAATCATTTTACAAAAAACATGCTTTCTTCACAATTTTTCCCACTACAGTTGTGCGTTCCTGTAGTCAGCTGTGCATCTTAACCTCTGTGAGTGTTTTCCTGTAGAGAACTTCAGTGACGCCAGTGATTGCTCTTGAAAGACTTGACTGGTGCACACTCGTGGCATCACCAACAACACTTTCAAAACCACCATTTGCAAAGAATCTCAGGACAATTAACACTTGTGTTGCAATGGGCAGAGTATAGGCCAAGCGAATTGGTGAAACAATATGTGGATCTAGTTCTTGGTACAGCTGTACGATTTCTAGGTAAAGCAGTTTCAACTTTCTTTCATTAAGAGGGTGTCAAAGTCTTTCAGAATCTAACTCCCTTTCTATGTACTTTCTGGCACCAAGCCAAAAATAACTCCAATAACTGTCCTTCCTTTATTTCATCCTGATGGCACCACTGCCATCTCACCAATTTCTAAAGTTGAACTTTTCACTCAAACCCTTGCTAAAATCTCTGAATAAATCAAGGCTTGTTCCTCCCTCTCCTCCACCCTCTGACTACATGCTACATATTAAAATCCTTCGCAGTAATGTTTTTCATGCCTTCGCTACCCTTAACCCTCAGAAAACTTATGAACCTGATGGGGTCCCTCCGATCGTTCTCTGAAACTGTGCCTCTGTGCTTGTCTCTTGTCAAATCAAACACTTCCGACTCTGTCTATTAACATCTACCTTTCCTTCTTGCCAGAAGTTTACTCACATTCAGCCTGTTCCTAAAAGGGGTGGCCATTCTAATCCCTCAAACTATTGTCCCATTGTTTTAATTTCCTTCCTCTCTAAAGTTTTGAATCTATTCTCAACAGGAAAATTCTTAAATACTCGTATCTTTCAATTCACAACCGCAAGAATGATCACCAGTATGGGTTCCATCAAAGCCGCTCTACTGGTGATCTAGCTTTCCTTATTGACTCTTGGTAATCCTCTTTTAGAGATTTTAGTGAAACTTTTGCTGTTGCCTCAAGAACTTTTGATAGAGTCAGGCACAAAGCTTTGATTTTCCAAACTTCCTTCCTACTTAATCTCAAGTTTCCTTTTTGACCGTTCTATTGCTGCTGTGGTGGACGGTCACTATTTTTCTCCTAAATCTAGTAACAGTGGTGTTCTTCAGGTTCTGTCCTATCACCCACTCTCTTCTTATTATTCATGAATGACCGAAACCTAACTTCTTGTCCTATGCACTCCTAGGATGATGATACCACCCTGCACACTTCCACGTCTTTTCATAGACGTCTAACCCTTCAGGAAGTAAACATTTAACGCAGGGAAGCCACAGAACGTATGACTTTTGATATTTCTAAAATTTCTGATTAAGGCAGAGTAAACTTGTTATTGTTCAATGCCTCAAAAACTCAATTCCTCCATCTATCAATTCGACACAGCCTTCCAGCCTTCTTCTCCTCTTCAGTGACACCCAACTGTTCCCCTTTTCTACAATGAACATCCTCAGTATGTATTTTACTTATAATCTAAACTGGAAACTCAACATCTTATCTCTAGCAAAAACAACTTCTATGAAGTTGGATGTTCTGGGACGTCTCCGCCAGTTTTTCTCATCCTAGCTGCTAACTCTGTACAAGGGCCTTATCCGTCCATGTATGGAGTATGCTTCACATATCTGGGAGGATTCCACTCATCCCGCTCTTCTAGATAGGGTGGAATCAAACACTTTTCGTCTCATCAATCTCTCTCCTCTAACTGACTGTCTTCAGCCTCTCTCTCATCGCCGCAATGTTGCATCTATTGCTGCCTTGTACCGCTATTTTCATGCTAACTGCTCTTCTGATCCTGCTAACTGCATGTCTTCCCTCCTCCTGCGGCCTCGCTGCACAAGACTTTCTTCTTTCTCTCACCCCTATTCTGTCCACCTCTCTAATGCAAGAGTTAACCAGTATTCTCAATCATTCAATCCTTTCTCTGGTAAACTCTGGAACTCCCTGCCTGCTTCTGTATTTCCACCTTCCTATGACTTGAATTTGTTCAAGAAGGAGGTTCAAGACACTTATCCTTCAATTTTTGACTACCGCTTTGGACCCTTTTCTGGGACTGGCATCTCAATGGGCTTTTTTTTTTTTTTTATTGGATCTTTGTTGCCCTTGTCCAGTGTCCCTCCTACGTAAAAAAAAAATAATAATAATAATTATTATTATTATAAAATACTTCCGATCAAACATGTATGTGCAAACCACTGTTGTATACGTCGTCCACATTCATGCGTT
Source organism: Scylla paramamosain (assembly GCF_035594125.1). Taxonomy (NCBI): domain Eukaryota; kingdom Metazoa; phylum Arthropoda; class Malacostraca; order Decapoda; family Portunidae; genus Scylla; species Scylla paramamosain. The sequence goes on from NC_087169.1 coordinate 4,157,510, forward strand.
GTAATAAATCATTTACATCCAAACTTTTGTATGTACATACATACTACATATTCATCATCATCATCATCATCATCATCATCACCTTCTTCTTTTTCTTACCTTTTCTATATTTGCAAAGTCACTAGCATTTTCTGTCGTCATCTTTGAGTGCAAAATACCTGTGAAAGTAAGAATTTATACAGTAAGAAACTTTATATTCGCAAAAGTGGATAAGCAAAGGAATGCGGGGAGGGAGGAGCGAAGTGTGATATCTTCATATTCGCGGAGGAAAGAAGAAAAAAAGAAAGGAAAGTAAAATGAAAGTTTAAATGAAAGGAAATAAGTTTGGGGTGAGGAACAAAGGGCGGAAATAAAAGTTTGAGGGGATTTCAGGAAGGAATTAAATGAAGTGAAGTAAGGGAGCACCATCGGTGAGGTTGGAAGACTTTATGATTGTGTGTGTGTGTGTGTGTGTGTGTGTGCGTGTGTGTGTGTGTGTGTATGTGTGTGTGTACCCCTTGGCAATTAATTTGGTTGCTTCTGTTCAAATTCATTGTCTGACGCCATTAGTGTGTGTGTGTGTGTGTGTGTGTGTGTGTGTGTGTGTGTATGTGTGTGTGTGTGTGTGTGTGTGTGTGTGTGTGTGTGTTTAACGGCTGTGTTGGTGATGTTAAGAGCCTTTGTTGTTGTAAAGGTCAAAAAATGTCAAAATCTTTCAAGATCTACCTCCTCTGGTGACTTCTGGAATCTAGCCAAAAACATCTCAAATAACTTTGCCTCTTCATTCCTTCCTTTATTTCAACCAGGTGGCACCACTGCTCTCATATATATCACTAAAGCTCAACTCTTCGCTCATAGCTTTGTTAAAAGCTCTATCTGTTATTCATCAATGATCTTCTAAACCAAACGTCTTGTCCTAACCTCCAAACGCTGATGATACCACGTCTTTCCATGAACGTTCAACCCTTCAGGAAGTAAACAGCTCACGCAGGGAAGCCACAGAATGCCTGATTTCTGATTTCTTTAAAATTTCTGATTGGGCTAGAGCAAACTTGGTAGTGTTCATTGCCTCAAAAACTAAATTCCACCATCTACGAACTCGACACAGTCCCTAGACAACTATCCCCTCGTCTTCAATTGCACTCAAGCGGCTCCTTCTTCTACATTGAACATCCTTGGTCTGTCTTTTACTTATAACGTAAACTGGAAACTCCACATCTTATTTTCGGCTAAAACAGCTTCTATGAAGTTAGGCATTCTGAGACGTCTTCACCAGTTTTTCTCATCCTTCCTGCTGCTAACTCTGTACAGCGGCCTTATCAGTCCATGTACGGAATATGCTTCACATGTCTAGGGGGTCCCACTCACACCGCTCTTTTGGGCAGGGTGGAATCAAAAGCTTTTTGTCTCATCAACTTCTCTCCTCAAATTGGCTGTCTTCAGCCTTTTTCTTCGCCACAATATTGCATCTCTTGCTATCTTCTACCGCTATTTTCATACTAACTACTCTTCTGATCTTCCTAACTCCATGCCTCTCCTTTTGTCGTGGCTTCGCTGCACAAGTCTTTCTTTTTTCTCTCAATTCTGTCCATCTCTCTAATGCAAGAGTTAACCAGTATTCTCAGTCATTCATCCTTTTCTCTGGTAAACTCTAGAACTCCCTACCTACCTCCTTATTTCCACCTGTTTGTGAATTGAATTTTTTTTCAAGAGGGAGGTTTGAAGACACTTATACCTTAGTTTTTTACCTCCGCTTTGGACCGTATTCGAGGACTGGCATCTCAATGGGCCTTCTTTTTTCTTTTCATTGGATTTTTTATGCCCTTTGTTGGTGTCTCTCCTACATAAAAAAAAAAAAAAAAGGAAAACGCTGCATCACCACCTGTACAATGAAAGAGGGCAACACACACACACACACACACACACACACACACATGCAATATCAATATCTGTGCATTTCATGGAACCAAACATTTAATGTGGCAGGGCATTCCTGTCGTCCTCTCCACAAAACCGCCTCTTCCCGTCCCTCTGCGAACTAATAGAATATTTGATGCCTTTGGCACCTCGTTTAAAATATTACCTTATCTCTCTCCTGTAAGACGATAAGGAGTTCACTCTTATTTAGTACAACTATCGTTTTAAGTACACTTCTGTTTAGCGTGATGTAATGTATTCCTCTGAAACATCAAAAAAAAAAAAAAAAAAACACTTCAGGATGGTCGTTAACTAAAAGTGTGTAACAACACATATACATACACACAATGGGTATGTACATGAGTGACTGGGTAGTTGGATGGCTGGGTGGGTGAATTTTTGCGTAGCTGAGTGAGTGGGTGAACTGGTGTATGGATGCGTCGGTGGATGGGTGAGTGAATGGGTAGTTGGATTGGTAACTGAGTAGTTGGATTGATGGGTGGGTGAATGGAGGCTGTCGGGTGATGGGGTGTGTGGATGAGGTGTGGATGGTGGGTTTGGAGTAGGTGAATGGATGTGTGGCTGGATTCATCCCTTTGGATGAATGAGTGTGAATGAGTGAGTAGGTTGTTGGCAGGGTCAGTGGACAATGGATGGATGGGTGGATGAGTTAGTGGGTGGTTGTTTTTTTTAATGGTTAGATTAATGTATAGTGGATGGTAGGGTGGATGGGTTGGTGAGTTTGGGTGGGATGATGGACGGGTGGGATGAAGGATGGGCGGATGGTGTATTTCCACTCTGTATCCCCCATTCTCTCAGTACCTCTCTCAGTCAGTCATATCCCTGAACATCATTGTTCGTCTCTACCAGTGGGAAGATAACCACACACCACTACCATATTCAATAAAGATTATTTATATAAGACACTTGCATTTGTAGGTTTTAACGATGAATAAATTGTGTGTGCGCGTGTGTGTGTGTGTGTCAATATATATATATATATATATATATATATATATATATATATATATATATATATATATATATATATATATATATATATATATATATATATATATATATATATATATATATATATATATATATATATATATATATATATATATATATATATATATATGATGATGATAATAATGGTAGTGGTGTGTGGCTTTCTTCCCATTGGCAGAGAAGAGCAATGACGTTCAGAGGCATGTTTGGCTGGGAGTGGTATTGAGACAACAGGGGTATACAGAGTGGAAATAAGCGGCCGGGCGAGGCTTAAAGGAAAACACGCCTTAAGCAATTATACTCCGGTGTACTCTTTTGTTATGAGGCCTCTCTGTGTACACTATGGTCTCCATTCCTATTCTCTTCTCTTTTCTCTTTCTTTCCCTCTTTTGTTTGTCTGCCTGTCTGTGTGTCGGCTGATCGATCGGTCATTCATTCATTCATCTGTCCGTCTGTCTCTCTCTGTATATGTATCTGTCTTTGCGTACATGGTACATGTTAACTATTTCAAATCGAACTTCTTACATAATACAACACTACCTAGTGACAAATAATATACTTAAAAAAAAAGAAAAAAAAACATATACTGTTATTTTATAACTATAACTGGTGTATAGACAGATAAGTTGTGTGTATATGCGTTATTATATTGAGATCCATAAATAAATAAAACATTTTATATTGAATTTTAGTTAATTATCACATTGTACTGTTTTTCTAATGATAATATTATTTAATTATGTTCCATCTGAATGTACACTTTACGTTTGAATAAGGGAGAGAGAGAGAGAGAGAGAGAGAGAGAGAGAGAGAGAGAGAGAGAGAGAGAGAGAGAGAGAGAGAGAGAGAGAGAGAGAGAGAGAGAGAGAGAGAGAGAGAGAGAGAAAGAGAGAGAAAGAGAGGGTAAAAGGGCAAGGAATGAACAAGGGAAGGGGGGAACTGTACCCCAGTCTTTTCTCCCAGGTGGAATGAAGAGAAGAATAAAGGGGTATGGAAGATAAAGGAAAGACCACAGGGAAGGAAATTATGATGTAAGGCTGTAAGATGTAATGATGTAAGAAATTGTAGGATGAGTAATAGAACCTCAAGGACATAATATGGAGATTGTCATGGCAAGTCAAGGCATGATACAGGATTGCTCAACAACAACTAAAATTTAATCCAATCATGACGATTATGTAGGTGTAATCGTATATTCCACTGGCGCTTCATGACACCTATATAGGTGTCATCTTATTGAATGGGTTAAGCATCTATAACTTCACAACTTTCTAGTTGATCGGCAGTATGGGTTCCGTCAAGGCCGCTCTATTGGTGATCTTCTGGGTTTCCTTACTGAGTCTTGGTCATCCTCTTTTAGAGATTTTGGTGAAACATTTGCTGTTCCCTCAGACATATCACAAGCTTTTTGAGAGAGTCTGGCACAAAGCTTTGATTTCCAAACTACCTTCCTACTGCTTCTATCCTTTTTTTTCTCTTCACTCCTTTGTCTCTTCATCTCCAATTTCCTTTCTAATCGTTCTATTGCTTCTGTGGTAAACGGTCACTGTTCTTCTCCTAAAACTATTAACAGTGATGTTTCTCTGGGTTTTGTCTTGTTACCCACTCTCTTGCTATTATTCATCAATGATCTTGTCCTATCCACTCCTACGATGATGATACCACCCTGCACTTATCCACGTTTTTTTTTTTTTTTCTAGACGTCCAACCCTTCATGAAACCTTCAGGGAAACTACAGAACGACTGACTTCTGATCTCTCTAAGATTTCTGAATGGGGCAAAGCAAACTTGGTATAGTATTGTGCCTAAAAAACGCAACTCATCCACCTAGCAACTCGACATAACCTTCCAAACAACTACACCCCCTTATTTATTGGCACTCAACTGTCCCCCTCTTCTACACTGAATATCCTCGGTCTGTCTTTCTCTTCAAATATAAACTGGAAACTTCACATCTCATCTCTAGCTAAAACAGCTTCTATGAAGTTAGGTGTTCTGAGACGTCTCCGCCAGTTTTTCTAACGCCCCACATCCCCAGCTGCTGACTCTGTACAGGGGTTTGTCCGTACATGTATGGAGTATGCACTCATTTCGCTCTTCTAGACAGGGTGGAATCAAAAGCTTTTCGTCTCATCAACTTTTCTAACTGACTGTCTTCAGCCTCTTTCTCATAGCCGCAATGTTGCATCTCTTGCTATCTTCTACCGCTATTTTCATGTTAACTGCTCTTCTGGTCCTGCTAAATGAAAGCCTCCCCTATTCAGTCCACCTCTCTCATGCAATAGTTAACCAGTATTCTCAATCATTTATCCTTTTCTCTGGTAAACTCTGGAACTCCCTTCCTGCTTCTGTATTTCCATCTTCCTATGACTTGAACTCCTTCAAGAGGGAGGTTTAAAAGTAACATTCTCCAATTTTTTATTACTGCTTCAGACTTTATTCGGGGATCGGCATTTCACTGGACTTTTTTTTATTGTACTTTTTTTGCCCTTGACAACTGTCCCTCCTACATGAAAAAAATAAATAAATTTTTTGGTGTATAAAGTACCAATACACTTTTTTACACCTTATTAATTGAGTGTAGAATTGCCACTTTTGAAGTACGTACCCTAATCCAGTTCAAAACCTATTTTTTTAATTAGTCATTATGAGACTTACAAGAAATTATAATTAAAAATACTATTATATATAGAATATCGATCATAAACACCTAAGAACTCAAAAATATGCCACATTAAGGCAAAGAAAAATTACAAATATGCGTATACACATATTTGTATTTGCATATACACATATACAAATGTATAACAATCCTAAGCCTGGAGATGATAGTGAATATGTTAATAATGGTGATGGTGGTGGTGATGGTGGTAGTGATGGTGGTGATGATAATGATGGTGATAGTTGTGATGCTGGTGGTGGTGATGATAATGATAAAGGTGGTTATGAAGACGATGAGAAAGCAAAGAGTAAAATGAAAAGGAGGAGGGAATCAAGGGGAAACAGAAGGAGGAGGATGAAAACAAAGGGAAAAGTGGGGAGGAGGAGGAGGAGGAAGAGGAGGAGGAGGAGGAGGAGGAGGAGAAGGAGGGGGAGGAGGGGGAGGGGAGGGTGAAGGTGAAGGAGTAAGAAAGGATGATGGCAATGATGATGACGATGATGATGATAATGATGATGATGATGAGGATGATGACAATGATGATGATGATGATGATGATGATGACGATGATGATGATGATGATGATGAGTATGATGATAATTCTGATAATCATGATGATGGTGATAATGATGATGATGATGAGAAGGAGGGTGAGATAAGCTAGTAAGATGTAAGGGAGGAGGAGAAAGATGAGAAGGAAAAGGAGGAGAAGGAAAAAGAAGAGGAAAAAAAAGAGGAGGAGGAGGAGAAGGAGGAGGAGGAAAGAGAAGGGGAAAGGTGAAGAAATAAAGAAGGAATACAAAGGAATACAAAGAAAGATCAAACAGCAACAGACCATGAAGGCCTCATTAGGCTGTTTGGGTAACTATTCTTCTCTATTAGTGAGAGAGACAGGATAGCACAGGAGGAGGAGAAGGAGGAGGAGGAAAAGGGTGAAGGCGAAGGAGAAAGGGAGGAGGACGAGGGTGAAGATTAAAGAGAAAGGGAGGAAGAGGAGAAAGAGGAGGAGGGTGAAGGTGAAGGAGAAAGGGAGGAGGAAGAGGGTGAAAGTGAAGACGAAAGGGAGGACGAGAAGGAGGAAGCTAAGGAGGAAGAGGAGATGACTCACGCGAATTAAATAGTACTGAACATGATGATACTACTACTACTACTACTACTACTACTACTACTCGTACTACTACTACTACTACTACTAATAATAATAATAATAATAATAATAATAATAATAATAATAATAGTAATAATAATAGTAATAATAATAATAATAATAATAATAATAATAATAATAATAATAATAATAATAATAATAATAATAAAGAAAAGGAACCCATGAAACTTTCATGGCAACTTAAACTTTTTTGGCAACCCTGCCAAAAAACCTTGAAGCCTTCCTTTCTTCCCCCTTCCTCCCTCCCTCACCGAGTCACTATTCACTCTCTCCCAAACAAGGGTTCCAAACCTTCCACTGTCATGCATACATGCATGCATACATATATAAGATATAAAGGAGGAGGCACATCACAAAGAAAAAAAAAGAGACCAATAACAGTGACAGTGGTGATGATAATGGTGGTGACAATGGAGGTGATAGTGGTGATAGTGGTGATGAGAGTGATGACAGAGATCTTAAAAGTGGTGGTGATAGTGATGATGTCAGTGGTGATGACAGTGGTGGTGGCAGAGATGATGGCAGTGGTGATAACAGAGACTGTGGTGGTGACAGTGGTGATGACAGTGGTGGTGATAGTGGTGGTGACAGTGGTGGTGACAGTGGTGGTGACAGTGTTGATCAACGGTGTTGATAATGGTGGTGATAGTGGTGATGAGAGTTATGGTAATATAGGTGATGACAGAGGTGGTGATAGTGGTATGTGACAGTGGTGGTGACAGTGGTGGTGACAGTGTTGGTTAATGGTGTTGATAATGGTGGTGATAGTGGTGATGACAGTTATGGTGATATAGGTGGGGACATGTGATGACATTGATGGTAACAGTGGTGATGACAGTGGTGATGACAGTAGTAATGACAGTGGTGGTGATAATGGTGATGACAGTGGTGGTGACAGATGATGACAGTGGTGATAAACAGTAGTGGTGATAATGGTAGTGACAGAGGTGATAACGGTGGTGGTGACAGTGGTGATGACAGTGGTGGTGACAGCAGTGATGACAGTGGTGGTGACAATGGTAGTGAGAGTGGTGGTGACAGTGCTGATGACAGTGGTGATGACATTGATGGTGATAATAGTCATGACAGTGACGGTGATAGTGGTGATGACAGTGGTGCTGACAGCAGTGGTGATAGTGATGATATTGCTGGTGACAGTGATGACAATAGTAGTGATGATGGTACTGACAGTAGTGATGAGAATAGTGGTGACAGTGGTGATGACGGTGGTGGTGACAGTGGTGGTGATAAGGATGGTGACAGTGGTGATGACAGTTGTGGTGATGGTTGTGGTGAAAGCAGTGATGACAGTGATGGTGATAGTGGATTGAGAGTGGTGATGAATGGTGGTGGCAATGGTGGTGACAGTGGTTGTGGTAATGGTGGTAACAGTGGTGATAATAGTTGTTGTCCCAGTAGTGGTGATAATGGTTGTGATAATGGTGATGACAGTGGTGATAACAGTGGTGGTAACTGGAGGTGACAGTGGTGATAACAGTGGTGGCGACATTGGAAGTAATAGTGGTGGTGACAATGGTGGGGATGGTGGTAACATTGGTGGTGACACTGGGGTGATAGTGGTGACAATGGCGATGACAGTGGTGGTGACGATGGTAGTGATAGTTATTATGACAATGGTGATGACAGTGGTGGTGATAGTGGTGGTGATAGTGGAGGAGGAGGACGACGTGGAGAAGGAGAAGGACAGGGAGAAGGAGGAGGAGGATGAGGACGAGGAGGAGCAGGAGCAACAGCAGCAGCAGCAGCAGCAGCAGCAGGAGCAGCAGCAGCAGAAGAAGAAGAAGAAGAAGAAGAAGAAGAAGAAGAAGAAGAAGAAGAAGAAGAAGAAAAGAAGAAGCAGCAGCAGCAGCAGAAGAAGAAGAAGAAGAAGAAGAAGAAGAAGAAGAAGAAGAAAAAGAAGAAGAAGAAGAAGAAAAAGAAGGTGGAAGAGGAGGAGGAGGAGAAAGAGGAGGATGGGGAGAAAGAAGAGGAAGGAAAGGAGGAGAAGGAAAAGGAAGGGGAGGAGGAGGAGAAGGAATACATAGGAATACATAGGAAAGGCGAGTGACAGGAGGCTTTGCGACCTATGACGAGGTCACTCGTTCACTATACTACATCTATAATGAGCTATATAGTTAGTAGCAGACAAGGATAGAACAGGAGAAGCTCCTCCCCACCCACCACTCCCTCCGGCGTTACCCGGCAAGAAATAAAACTAAAAGTTCACCCCGATTGCTGAGAGGAACAATCGGGGAAATTTATATAGGAAAGACAGGAAAAAGAAGAGATCTAGTGTAAATACTATTATCACAAAAAAAAATAATAAAAAAATATCGGAAACCATTTTCTTTATAAAACTTATTTAATTCAATTTTGAAGGTGGTCACCGTATTAACTTACGCTACAGCCGCTGGTAACTTATTCCAGCGTTCAACTACTCTTACGTTAAAAGAGTTTCTTAGCGATAAGGCCCTTGTACAGAGTTAGCAGCTGGGGAGGGGGGGGGGTTGAGAAAAACTGGCGAAGACGTCTCAGAACATCTAACTTCATAGAAACTGTTTTACCTAGAGATGAGATGTGAAGTTTCCAGTTCAAATTATAAGTAAAGGACAGACCGAGCATGTTCAGTGTAGAAGAGGGGGACAGTTGAGTGTCATTGAAGAAGAGGGGGATAGTTGTCTGGAAGGTCTGATAGATGGAGGAATTGAGTTTTTGAGGCAATGAACAATACTCTGCTCCAATCAGAAATTTTAGAAAGATCAGAAGTCAGGGGTTCTATGGCTCCCCTGCGTGAAATGTTTACTTCCTGAGGGGTTGGACATCTACGAAAAGACGTGGAAAAGTGCAGGGTGGTATCATCAGCGTAGGAGTGGATACGACAAGAAGTTTGGTTTAGAAGGTCATTGATGAATAATAAGAAGAGAGTGGGTGACAGGACAGAACCCTGAGGAACACCACTGTTAATAGATTTAGGAGAAAAACAGTGGCCGTCTACCACAGCAGCAATAGAACGGTCAGAAAGGAAACTTGAGATGAAGTTACAGAGAGAAGGATAGAAGTTATAGGAGGGTAGTTTGGAAATGAGAGCTTTGTGCCGGACTCTATCAAAAGGTTTTAATATATCCAAAGCAACAACAATAAATTTCACCAAAATCTCTAAAAGAGGATGACCAAGAGTCAGTAAGGAAAGCCAGAAGATCACCAGTAGAGCAGCCTTGACGGAACCCATACTGGCGTTCAGATAGAAAGTTCTGAAGTGATAGATGCTTAAGTATCTTCCTGTTGAGGATTGATTAAAAAAAAAATTTAGATAGCCAGGGAATTAAAACAATTTCTTGCATATAGAAGGTTTTTGAATTTATCTTCAACAGGAAAATTCTTAAACATCTATCACTTCACAACTTTCTATCAGATCGCCAGTTTGGTTTCCGTCACAGATAACTACTGGTTATCTTCTGGCTTTCCTTTTTTTTTTATCTTTTTTTTATGTAGGAAGGACACTGGCCAAGGGCAACAAAAATCTAATAAAAAAAATGCCCACTAAAATGCCAGTCCCATAAAAGGGTCAAAGCAGTGGTCAAAAATTGGTGGATAAGTGTCTTGAAACCTCTCTCTTGAAGGAATTCAAGTCATAGGAAGGTGGAAATACAGAAGCAGGCAGGGAGTTCCAGAGTTTACCAGAGAAAGGGATGAATGACTGAGAATACTGGTTAACTCTTCCGTTAGAGAGGTGGACAGAATAGGGGTGAGAGAAAGAAGTAAGTCTTGTGCAGCGAGGCCGCGGAAGGAGGGGAGGCATGCAGTTAGCAAGATCAGAAGAGCAATTAGCATAAAAATAGCGGTAGAAGACAGCTAGATATGCAACATTGCGGCGGTGAGAGAGAGGCTGATGACAGTCAGTTAGAGGAGGGAAGTTGATGAGATGAAAAGCTTTTGATTCCACCCCTGTCTAGAAGTGCAGTATGAGTGGAACCCCCCCAGACATGTGAAGCATACTCCATACATGGACGGATAAGGCCCTTGTACAGAGTTAGCAGCTGGGGGGGTGAGAAAAACTGGCGGAGACGTCTCAGAACACCTAACTTCATAGAAGCTGTTTTAGCTAGAGATGAGATGTGAAGTTTCCAGTTCAGATTATAAGTAAAGGACAGACCGAGGATGTTCAGTGTAGAAGAGGGGGACAGTTGAGTGTCATTGAAGAAGAGGGGATAGTTGTCTGGAAGGTTGTGTCGAGTTGATATATGGAGGAATTGAGTTTTTGAGGCATGGAACAATACCAAGTTTGCTCTGCCCCAATCAGAAATTTTAGAAAGATCAGAAGTCAGGCGTTCCGTGGCTTCCCTGCGTGAGTCTTGATCATCCTCTTTTAGAGATTTTGGTGAAATTTTGCTGTTGCCTTGGATATATCAAAAGCTTTTCATAGAGTCTGGCTGTAGGTATTTTTCTTTCCTAGGTAGCTGTGGTTCTGCTCTTTGAGCAGTCTTGTTTCTAGGACACTGGGGTACCAGGCTGTGTCTTTGAACAGGTGGGCCTTGGGCATAGGAGGTCGTCTAGCGATCAACCTGTGCTCAGGGCTGCTGGGTCACTGCCCATCGCAGACTCAACATGTATTCTGGACACTCTGCACATTTATACACTCCTTTTGTTACCTGGTTACGTAGTGGGGCGGCTGTAAGAGAGCGACTAATAAGAGAGAGAGAGAGAGAGAGAGAGGAGAGAGAGAGAGAGAGAGAGAGAGAGAGAGAGAGAGAGAGAGAGAGAGAGAGAGAGAGAGAGAGACAGAGAGAGAGAGAGAGAAGAGGAGAGAGAGAGAGAGAGACAAGAGAGAGAGAGAGAGAGAGAGAGAGAGAGAGAGAGAGAGAGAGAGAGAGAGAGAGAGAGAGAGAGAGAGAGAGAGAGAGAGAGAGAGAGAGAGAGAGAGAGAGAGAGCAGAGAGAGAGAGAGTAGAGAGACGAGAGAGAGAGAGAGAGAGAGAGTGAGAGAGAGAGAGAGAGAGAGAGAGAGAGAGAGAGAGAGAGAGAGAGAGAGAGAGAGAGAGAGAGAGAGAGAGAGAGAGAGAGAGAGAGAGAGAGAGAGAGAGAGAGAGAGAGAGAGAGAGAGAGAGAGAGAGAGAGAGAGAGAGAGAGAGAGAGAGAGAGAGAGAGAGAGAGAGAGAGAGAGATAGAGAGAGAGAGAGAGAGAGAGAGAGAGAGAGAGAGAGAGAGAGAGAGAGAGAGAGAGAGAGAGAGAGAGAGGGAGAGAGGGAGAGAGAGAGAGAGAGAGAGAGAGAGAGAGAGAGAGAGAGAGAGAGAGAGAGAGAGAGAGAGAGAGAGAGACGGAGAGAGAGAGAGAGAGAGAGCGGATATAAACTCATATGCAAATGTCTGTAAGAACTTCCAACACTAACACATTTGAACTTCACAGGACCATCACCTGATGATAAGGATACTCATCTAAAAATATACATATGCAAGCTACAAGCTCACATAATGAGCATCACTGAACCTGGATGTTATGAAAAAAAAAAATAATGCAACATTAACAGTAAATAACTTACCTATCATCAAGATCCCTAAAACACCCAAATCCAGTCTACTTATAAAAAAGAATTGACACATGAAGAGGAAGGAGCGAATATGATGACAGACGAGAACACGAAGCAAACACAAGAAAGTGCAAAAAGAAAATATTCAACCAAACTAGAAACAATTCCTATGAACAAAACAGTCAGCAAAACTAAAATACAAAGTAAAAATAAACAGTTACACATTTATACCTCAGAAAACTCAGCATGGCCTGAACACATGACTCCTAAGGACCTCATAAAAGGAATGAAGGAAAGTAAATTTAAATGTACTTATTCTGACCAAACCATTGAAGGAAGTGTAATATTAAACTTAATAGAAACAAATGAAATAAAACTAGACAACTCATGTAGGTGCATCGTAGAAGATAGTGTCTTCAGAAAGATACGACCAGGCCAAATATCAGACAAAACACCTCCATCAATAGATTAAAGAAGAAAGAGGAAACTCTCTAAGTAAAAAATAAAATAATAATGATAAATAGAGATAACAATAACAATAGTACTAAGAAAAAGTAAAATCTCACACAAAAATGGCTATGCACTCATTAAAAGTAATACAACACAATGTTGAACACTGGAACAATAGGTGGATTACTTTATCAAATATATATAGATAAATCGATCCTGATATAATACTAATAAACAATCACTGTATATCAATCAAGATATGAAAATACCTTGTTATAAAATATTTAAAAAGAATACCATGAATAATCCTGCGGATGGTACAACCATCGCAATAAAAAGAAATACCAAATATAAGATAATGGATAATTTTATTTATCATCTAATAGCAATGGAAATTGAAACAGCAACAGGAAACATAATACTTGCTACCTTATATCAAACCCCTGTTCGTACATTTACCCCAATTCCAGATTTTATAAGACTCTTCAGAAGACAAACACCAGTTTATATGTTTGCTGATCTTAATGCTAACCACTCATGTTTAGGTTACCAACACTCAAACACCAAAGGAAGACAAATACAGACACTCATACGTAACAGAACCTTGCAGCATATTGGTACTAGTTTCCCTACATTCTACACTCAATGAAGAGGAACAACCCCTGACATTATTCTAACAAATTATAGGACACACCATAACATACAATCAACACCTGGTCCACTCACCACCAGTGATCATATACCAATTGTCACAACCATCTCAGTTTCACCAATATTAATTCCAGCCCTCCCTAGACCTAAAATATTCCAGACAGATTGGGATGTATTTAAGGATTAAATAATGACACCCTAGATAAAAAAGATTTAGAAAATATAGACACTGCAGTAAACAATTGGCATGACACAAAATATAAAGCAATTAGGGATCATATTCCAATAACAAGTTACCGGCAGCTACCTGCAACTAAACACAGTGAGGGGACCAAGCAAATAATAGTGAGGTTCGATGCACTAAAACAACATTTTATCTGGTATGGATGAAAGATATACAACTACAGGAATTATAGGAATCTTCAAAATATCCTGGAAGAAAGAATATTTCATGAAAACAAAAGAAGCTGGCAAAATTTAATTGAAAAAAAAAAATAGCTAATTCATATAGAAACCCGGAAATATTCTGGAAAAAAAAAAATAGTAATAACTGAAAATAACCACACTACTTGTTAAATCAAAATAACATTAAAGTATATTCCACTACAGAAAAAAAAAAAACTTCATCGACATCACTGGGCTTAGATATTCAATGATAAATAAGAAGAGGAAGTAAAAAATAAGGAAGTTTTTAATTACTTAAAAAAATAATTTACAAAGAATCTCATCTTTTGATAACACTGACACTACACGCTTAGGAACAAGTTTTGTAGGTGAAAAAAAATACACAGGAGGAAGTTAAGCAAGTAATAAATAAAATATATATATATATATATATATATATATATATATATATATATATATATATATATATATATATATATATATATATATATATATATATATATATATATATATATATATATATATATATATATATATATATATATATATATATATATCTATCTATCTATCTATCTATCTATCTATCTATCTATCTATCTATCTATCTATCTATCTATCTATATATATATATATATATATATATATATATATATATATATATATATATATATATATATATATATATATATATATATATATATATATATATATATATATATATATATATATATATATATATATATATTCTTGACCGTCTTGGAGATACGGCCAACATTCTTGACCTTTTCCTAACCTCTAATCCTTCTGCTTATGCTGTCACCCTTTCTTCTCCGTTGGGCTCCTCCGATCACAATCTCATATCTGTATCTTGTCCTATCGCTCCAATCTCTCCTCAGGATCTCCCTAAGTGAAGGTGCCTCTGGCGTTTTGCCTCTGCTAGTTGGGGGGATCTGAGGAGGTATTTTGCTGATTTTCCTTGGAATGACTACTGCTTCCGTGTCAGAGACCCGTCTTTGTGTGCTGAACGCATAACAAAGGTGATAGTGTCTGGCATGGAGGCGTACATTCCTCACTCTTTTTCTCGTCCTAAACCTTCTAAACCTTGGTTTAACACAGCTTGTTCTTGTGCTATACATGATAGAGAGGTGGCCCACAAAAGGTGCTTAAGCCTTCCATCACCAGAATCTCATTCACTTTATATTTCTGCCCGGAACCATGCCAAGTCTGTTCTCCAACTAGCCAAAAACTCCTTCATTAACAGTAAATGTCAAAACCTTTCAAGATCTAACTCCCTATGTGACTTCTGCTATCTAGCCGAAAATATCTCCAATAACTTTGCTTCTTCTTCTTTCTCTCCTTTATTTCAACCAGATGATACCACTGCTATCACATCTATTTCTAAAGCTGAACTTTTTGCTCAAACCTTTGCTAAAAATTCTACCTTGGACGATTCTGTGCTTGTTCCTCCCTCTCCTCCATCCTCTGACTACTTCATGTCACCTATTAAAATTCTTCGCAATGATGTTTTCCATGTCCTTGCTGGCCTAAACCCTCGGAAGGCTTATGGACCTGATGGGGTCCTTCCTATTGTTCTCCAAAACTGTGCCTCCATGCTTGCACCTCGCCTACTCAAACTCTTTCAGCTCTGTCTGTCAACATCTACCTTTCCTTCTTGCTGGAAGTTTGCCTACATTCAGCCTGTTCCTAAAAAGGGTGACCTTTCTAATCCGTCAAACTCCCGTCCTATTGCTTTAATTTCCTGCCTATCTAAAGTTTTTGAATCTATCCTCAACAGGAAGATTCTTAAACATTTATCACTTCACAACTTCTTTCTGATCGCCAATACGGGTTCCGTCAAGGCTGCTCTACTGGTGATCTTCTGGCTTTCCTTACTGAGTCTTGGTCATCCTCTTTTAGAGATTTTGGTGAAACTTTTGTTGTTGCCTTGGACATATCAAAAACTTTTCATAGAGTCTGGCACAAAGCTTTGATTTTCAAACTACCCTCCTACGGCTTCTATCCTTCTCTCTGTAACTTCATCTCAAGTTTCCTTTTTGACCATTCTATTGCTTCTGTGGTAGACGGTCACTGTTCTTCTCCTAAATCTATTAACAGTGGTGTTCCTCAGGGTTCTGTCCTGTAAAAAACTCTCTTCTTATTATTCATTAATGATCTTCTAAACCAAACTTCTTGTCCTATCCACTCCTACGCTGATGATACCCTCCTCTACTTTTCCACGTCTTTTCATAGACGTCCAACCCTTCAGGAGGTAAACATTTCACGCAGGGAAGCCGCAGAACGCTTGACTTCTGATCTTTTTAAAATTTCTGATTGTGGCAGAGCAAACTTGGTATTGTTCAATGCCTCAAAAGCTCAATTTCTCCATCTGTCAACTCGACACAACCTTCCAGACAACTATCTCCTCTTCTTCATTGACACTCAACTGTCCCCCTCTTCTACACTGAACATCCTCGTTCTGTCCTTTACATATAAACTCAACTGGGAACTTCACATTTCATTTCTATCTAAAATGGCTTCTATGAAGTTAGGCGTTCTGAGACTTCTCCGCCAGTTTTTATCATCCCCACAGCTGCTAACTCTGTACTAGGGCCTTATCCGTCCATGTACGGAGTATGCTTCACATGTCTCAGGTCAGGGTTCCTAGTGAACGGACGTGTTTAGGTAAGGTCTTAAGGTAATTCAGGATAATTTTTTTTTTAAATAGGTAGTCGTAGAACCCACATGGGGGAATAATATTTCAGATTTAATTCTTACTAACAGGGAGGAAGCAGTCACGCAGGTGGATGTTGGAGGACAGCTAGGTAACAGTGACCATAGGGAAATTAGGTACAATTTAGAATGGGAAGAAACTGTTAGAAACAAAAACACTAGTAAAATACCTAACTTTAGGAGAACAAATTTTGAAGAATTAAAAAAAGGTATCTCCAAGGAGTGGACTGGCAAAGGATGCAGGGTGAGGTCAGGTCAGGGACGGAATTCAGAGAGATAAGGCAGGATGAGAGAGGTGAAGTGAGGTTGTAGGACAAGAGGAGGGAAGATGTGTCCGGAAGGGGAGGAGGAAAGAGGAAGGGGGAGATAGGTGTGAGTATGTTGGAATGTCAGGTCATGTTAAAATGAGAGAGGTGAGTTCGAGGCGAATAGATGAAGGAGTGGAGAGGATGGTAGGGGCCGAGATGAGGGGATTAGGTGAGGTAAATGTAGATGAATTGTATAAATATTTCGTAAAGTTCATACAGGTCAGTTAGCAGATATCCCGTATAGGACAATAAGATCACAAAAAAATGACCCTAAATGGATGACTGCTAGGTTGAAGCATTACATAGGGCGTAAGAGAAGTATATATATATATATATATATATATATATATATATATATATATATATATATATATATATATATATATATATATATATATATATATATATATATATATATATATATATATATATATATATATATATATATATAAGAGATTAAGGGCAGGTGAAGAAGTTTTAAGGACACAATATAATGAATTAGAACAATCAGGAAGTTAACGAGGAAAGCTAAGGACAATTATGAATTAAAGGTAGCCAGCCAGGCGAAGACGGACCCCAAGGGATTTTATCAGGTATACAGGACGAAGAATAAGGATACTGTAGGTCCATTAAAACCATTGGTAGAACAAGAGATTCAGAGACTTGTTGATAATGGATCGTGGGAGAAATTCACTTACTTTGATTGGGGCACCCCCATTGTCCCAGTAATGAAAAAATTATGGAGGCATTAGACTTTGCGGGGATTATAAAGTTATAGTTAACCCTCAGTTGCAAGTAGCACAACATCCTCTTCCAAAACCTGATATGTTTGCTGCCCTTGGAAGTTTAAAAGTATTTTCAAAATTTGACCTAAGACAGGCCTTGCAACAGTTAGAAATGGATGATTCTTCCAAAGAAATATGTACTCTTAGCACACACCTAGGTTTATACCGACCTAAAAGATTACCTTACGGTGTAGCCAGTAGTCAAGCATTTTGGCAACAGAAAATGGACAAATTGTTCATAGGCAAGCCAGGTACATTTTTTTTTGTCGATGACATTCTAGTAGCTGGGCAAAATGAAGCTCAACACTTGCAATGAAACTTTACGAAAGACTAAGCTGATGATCAGTAAAGACAAATGTCAATTCACCGTACCCTCGGTAGAATACTTGGGTGGATAAACATGGCATTCATAAGACCCTAGGAAAAATAAGAGCTATTAGAGATGCAAAAACACCGGAGAACGTTGATGAATTAAGATAATTTCTTGGGTTAGTTACTTTCTGCAACAGATTCATATCAGAATTAGCAACTATAGCTCACCCCCTATATAATCTGAAACGAGACACAAAATGGAACTGAACTGAAGAATGCACTAGTGCAGTTAACCCCATACAGGATGAAATTACTTCATTTAGATTTCTCACCCATTGTCAACCAAATTTGCCTGTAAAACTTGTATGCGAAGCATCGTCTCATGGCTTATGAGCA
Organism: Scylla paramamosain; assembly: GCF_035594125.1. Lineage (NCBI taxonomy): Eukaryota > Metazoa > Arthropoda > Malacostraca > Decapoda > Portunidae > Scylla > Scylla paramamosain. The sequence goes on from NC_087169.1 coordinate 4,175,805, forward strand.
GTAATTGCCCATGTAATGCCGGATGAGTCAGAAAAACCTATTGCATTTTCTTTACGCTCACTTAACCAAGCTGAGAAAAAACTATTCACAGATAGAAAAAAAAGGACTAGCATTAGTGTACGGTGTAACTAAGTTATATGAAAAGGCAAAATTTACCTAAGTAAACACAAACCTCTTCTTGCAATACTGGTTGAAAAAGTAGGTTTACCAACATTAGTAGCCGCTAGACTGCAAAGGTGAGCAGTCACACTAGCAGCATACTCATATGATATAGAGTATCGTTCTACCAAGAAAATGGGAAATGCGGATGCCTTATCTCGTTTGCCAGTGGGATGGGCTCCTGAGAAACATGATAGAAGTGAACTCATGGTAGAATGTCATAACTTACCTATTACAGCTTAAATGGTAAGACATCACACTAAACAAGATCCAGTGTTGTCACTCATCTTACAGTTATTAGTTAATGGTTATGAAACAGTGCCAGAGCAGGCAGAATTTCAACATTATCTAAAGGTATGGTCAGAATTGTCAGCAGAACAAGGACGTATTCTGAGGGGAGCCAGAGTAGTTATCCCAGAAAGTTTAAGAATGCAAGTTTTGAGTGAAATACATGTTAACCATCATGGTATTGTAAAATAAAGGGAGATCGCAAGGGCGTATGTGTGGTGGCCGGGAATAGATGTAATGATAGTCATGTGTAAAACAGTGCCCAAACTGCTCAGGTTTTCAAAATAATCCTAAACCAGCACGCATGCATCCTAGACAGCCTTGGCAAAGATTAGATTAATACTTTGCAGGTCCTTTCCTTGGTCACTCATTCCTTGTAATTGTAGATGCTTATAGTAAACAGCCAGAAGTAATACCTATGAGTTCAACAACAGCATCAGCTACTATAAAAGCCTTAATGCCAGTCTTTGCCACTCATGGACTTCCAGCTCGCATTGTGACGGATAATGGTCCACAATTTTGCTCGAGCGTATTTTCAGAATTTCTAAAGGTTAATGAAATGGAGCATCCCAAGTTAGCACCTTACCATCCCGCCACAAATGGTGAAGCAGAACACTTTGTGCAAACCTTCAAACACAACATGAAATGTAGGAGTGTGACGTCTGCAGATGTTAATACTCATTTCAATAAATTCCTATTATCCTATAGAACTTCTGAACATAGTTACTGGACAAACTCCTTCACAGTTACTGATGGGTAGAAGAGTCAGGAATAAACTAGACTTACTTAAACCAGACTTCTGCATGCAACAAAAATAATCGTGAATGGCAACAAGTAACCAAACATCAAACTATGAATGAATTCAAACCTTCTTCACCAGTAATGGTTCGCTCATACAACACAGATGTGAAATGGGTCCCACGTCAAGTTACAAAAGACCTAGAACAAATGCACTATGAATTCAATGTTGGAGGACATGTATCTAAAACGTCATGTTGACCAACTTAAACTTTATACAGCTCCAAATCAGGAAACAAATAGAGACCAGACCAAAGCAGAGCCTGTGGCTTTGGAGAGTAGAGAGATAGATATACCTGACCAGCCTAGTGACTTCAGTGTTACTTATACTCCTCCAGAAAATATCACTAGGAGAATTCTTCCAGCTTGAGGAACAAGAGGAGTTCTCCAGAGCGCTTAGATTTGTAAATTTTCCTTTCTTTCTGATAAGGGAAGGAAAGTGTAAGTAGATTGAGAATATTAGAGTAAGAATTACTTGTATGTTTAAGTTGTACATTCATAGTTCGTTTTCTTTTTGTATGCGTCCAGCGAAAACTGAATGATAATAAGAATCCGAATGCCTTATAAGAGATTTAATATTCTTATACTTTTATATATTGCCTCGATAGGATTCCATACCATATATTGTAAGTTTTGTTAGTGACAGCTTCTAGAATACATAGGAGGTAAAGCTGAGACGTTCAAGATAAGATGTAGTCGTTTACTGTTTTCAGTCAATAAATATTAAGTGCCTCTACGCTTATCCATCCTCCTCAAGACTGACACGTCAACGAGAATAGGATATGGTGTTACTACCCTGATTACTACATGATATACGTATTACAGGTACGTAAAGTGGTGTTGTGGAGTGGTACTTGTAGATGCTGGTAGGCCACAAACGCAATACATGGGATTTAAGAAGAAGCATGTATGTTTTTTCTTTTGCTTGATATCATTATTTTATTTTGTCTTGTTTATTTTGGGGTTATATGTATGTTCGTGTCACTGGGTAACTAGAACATTTAATTGGGCGTTTGCAGTTAAAATTTGTGTTGTATACTCTGGGTTGGGCGACATGAATCCCGCAGGGAGGATGATCGAGGAAATTTACCCTTGTCACCTGAGTTGGTAAAGCTTAAGCGCCTTAGGGAAACCTATACCGCTAGAGCTCCTGCTGTGGTTCGCACACTCTACCAGCTTAGAGTGTCGGCTGAGTCGCTTAGGGAGCAGCGGTGTGGCCGAATGAAATGTCCAGGATGTCCGGATGCCGTGTTCGCTACCAGACTTGCGTGACATCACCCACTTCTAGACCGCCAGCGCCTGATTCATATTTCTGAAGTCTAGAAGAGTAGGTGCCAATCACTCTTGAACACGGTAGACTGGTTTAGGCTAGGTTAGGTTAGGATTAGGTTGGGTTAGGTTTAGAATCTCATGAATAGGTGAGTATCAAAATTCGTTTGAATTTGAATTCAATACAATGGTAAAAATAGAAAACTATATATATATATATCTATATATAAATATATATATATATATATATATATATATATATATATATATATATATATATATATATATATATATATATATATATATATATATATATATATATATATATATATATATATATATATATATATATATATATATATATATATATATATATATATATATATATATATATATATATATATATATATATATATATATATATATATATATATATATATATATATATATATATATAACAATAGCAAATAAAAAAAATATAACTAGCTACAACAAAACGCTGATGAACGTCAGCTACATCTCTTTAATATTTTCCTTATAGCATCCTAATTTTCTGTTACTTAATGATCTTGTAACACCTTAATATTCGCGATACACTATTATTAACATTGATATAACTTTTAGGATAATGTATAGCTATGAAATCGAACTTTAGATACGACATTCATCAAAGTGATCCAAAATATCATAGTTTACCGTATTGTTACGAACGGGTATATGTAGCAGCCCTACAGGCGATCACATTAGGAAGCTGTGTGTATTAGGTAGCCTCATATGAGTACATATGTAAGTATGTATGAGTACATGTGTGAGTACATGTGCGATGATCTAGCTAGTGGCGTTGTGTTGCTCGTTGTTCAGACGATATCTACAGCAATAATGGAAAGAGAGCCCGTTACTTGAGGTCTGAGGCCCTGTGGTCATAAGGGTGATCGTGTGTATGTGTGTGTGTGTGTGAGGGTTAGGTAACGATGGAATAATTGTTATACGGTACCGTTTAATTGTAGTTCTGTGAGTGTGAGTACATGCATAGTATAATTAGCAATTATTCTTACCTGTACTGATAATATTCATGACTCATAGTTATATCTTGGAAGCTAGCATAGGTGTAGTTAAGAGTCGGCTGGCAGAAGTGATGACATGGTAGGGAAGGTGTGAGGCACCCTGTAGCACTGAGTGACAGAGAAACAGAGTATCGAGACCGCGACGTGACAAGACATGCGAGTTGAGCTTGCATATGACTGACTGTGACGGTACGAGTGCCTGCCTCCCCTGTACCTGCCTGTGTGGCGTGACCGTATTGTACGGTGACTGTGTACTGTTGTATGATATACGGAAATAAAGAGAAAGGTGTTTTTCTCTCCCAGCCCTGTGTGACTGTTCTCACTGAGAGTGATTGGGTGAGTCAGAGCCCACAGTCGTTTCCAGCCGCCCAGATAAAATCCTTCACCCCGACACACACGCCACGAATTCCGCAACGGTGTGAAGCGTCTCTTTTCTGCTGGGGTACATTTCAATATTAAACAATATCGCTCGCTTAACTACTACGTCCCCCCCCTCCGACACTTTGATAGACCACCTCACCGCATCCCGCTCCACGAACAAGTGTTTGTACGATAAGATGGGCACCCGGACTCTCTAGACATTTAGACATCCTGCCACAGCGGCCTACAACTGCAACTGCGCAGAGGAATGGCACAGCCCCGCAAATAGTCGACAGTCGGAAGGAACACTGAACGGAGAGATATGCGGTCTGCTACCCTCATAACGTGACCCACCGCAGACTCCGCCGGCGCGGAGGAGGTATGATGACGACGGAGGCCAGTTGGAGGATAAGGAAAGAGTGAAGGCTCTTCTATCTACCTTATGGATACGCAGCATTAACATATATATGTAAGTTTTCAACTCTTCATCTTTATGACTTATGTATGTACTTGTATTAGTAACACGTCAGCCAGTGCTTCTTTTAGGGAGCTCTTAAAAATTAATTTAACTTATTGAGGTCAACCTGTCACACAAGGGTAAATCCTGCCCCCCCCCAAAAAAAAAAAAAAAAAAAAAAAAAAAAAAAAAAAAAAAATATATATATATATATATATATATATATATATATATATATATATATATATATATATATATATATATATATATATATATATATATATATATATATATGTTTTTTTTTATGTAGGAAGGACACTGATCAAGGGCAACAAAAATCCAATAGATAAAAAATGCCTTCTGAGGTGCCAGTCCCAGAAAAGGGTCCAAAGAAGTAGTAAGAAATTCAAGGTGTCTTGAAACTTCCCTCTTAAAGGAATTCAAGTCATTAAAAAAATACAGAAGCAGGCAGGGAATCCCAGAGTTTGCCAGAGAAAGGGATGAATGATTGGAAATACTGGCTAACTTTTGCATTAAAGAGGTGGACAGAATAGGGGAGAAAAAAATAAGTCTTGTGCAGCGAGGCCGCGGGAGGAGGGGAGGCATGCAGTTAGCAAGATCAGAAGAGCAGTTAGCATGAAAATAGCGGTAGAAGACAGCCAGAGATGCAACATTGCGGCGATGAGAGAGAGGTTGAAGATAGTCAGTAAGAGGAGAGGAGTTGATGAGACGAAAAGCTTTTGATTCCACCTTGTCTAGAAGAGTGGTATGAGTGGAACCCCCCCAGACATGTGAAGCATACTCCATACATGGACGGATAAGGCCCTTGTACATAGTTAGCAGGAGGGAGGGGTGAGAAAAACTGGCGGAGACGTCTCAGAACGCCTAACTTTATAAAAGGTGCTTTAGATAGAGATGAGATGTCAAGTTTCCAGTTCAGATTATAAGTAAAGGACATACTGAGGATGCTCAGTGTAGAAGAGGGGGGCAGTTGAGTGTCATTGAAGAAGAGGGATAGTTGTCTGGAAGGCTGTGTCGAGTTGATAGATGGAGGAGTTTAGTTTTTGAGGCATTGAACAATACCAAGTTTGCTCTGCCCAAATCAGAAATTTTAGGAAGATCAGAATTCAAGCGTTCTGTGGTTTCCCTGCGTGAAATGTTTACTTCCTTAGGGGTTGGGCGTCTATGGAAAGACGTGGTATCATCAGCGTAGGAGTGGATAGGACAAGATGTTTGGGTTAGAAGGTCATTCATGAATAATAAGAAGAGAGTTGGTGACCCTGAGGAACACAACTGTTAACAGATTTAGGAGAAGGACAATGACCGTCTACCACAGCAGCAATAGAACGGCCAGAAAGAAAACTTGATATTAAGTTACGGAGAGAAGGATAGAAGCTGTAGGAGGGTAGTTTGGAAATCTAAGCTTTGTGCAAGACTCTATCAAAAGCTTTTGATATATCTAAGGCAACAGCAAAAGTTTCACCAAAATCTCTAAAAGAGAATGACCAAGACTCAGTATGGAAAGCTAGAAGATCACCAGTAAAGTGGGCTTGACGGAACCCATACTGGCGATCAGATAGAAGGTTGTGAAGTGATAGATGTTTAAGAATCTTCCTGTTGAGGATAGATAAAAAAAAAATAGATAGGTAGGAAATTAAAGCAATGGAACGGTAGTGTGAGGGATTAGAACGGACACCCTATTTAGGAACAGGCTGAGTGTAGGCAAACATCCAGAAAGAAGGAAAGGTAGATGTTGACAGACAGAGCTGAAAGAGTTTGACTAGGCAAGGTGCAAAACGGAGTCACAGTTTCGGAGAACAATATGAGGGACCCCATCAGGTCCATAAGCCTCCCGAGGGTTTTGGCCAGCGAAGGCATGGAAAACATCATAATGAAGAATTTTAATAGGTAGCATGAAGTAGTCAGAGGGTGGAGGAGAGAGAGAAACAAGCCCAGAATCGTCCAAGGTAGAGTTTTTAGCAAAGGCTTGAACGAAGAGTTCAGCTTTAGAAATATATGTGATAGCAGTGGTGCCATCTGGTTGAAATATACGAGGAAAAGAAGAAGATGCAAAGTTATTGGAGGTATTTTTGGCTAGATGCCAGAAGTTATGCAGGGACTTAGATCTTGAAAGATTTTGACACTTTGTGTTAATGAAGGAGTTTTTGGCTGGTTGGAGAACAGACTTGGCATGGTTCCAGGCAGAAATATAAAGTGCATGAGATTCTGGTAATCGAAGGCTTAAGTACCTTTTGTGGGCCACATGTATAGCACGAGAACAAGTTGTGTTTAACCAAGGCTTGGAAGATTTAGGTCGAGAAAAAGAGTAAGGAATGTAAACCTCCATACCAGACACTAGCATCTCCGTTATGCGCTCAGCACACGGAAGCAATTTTCATTCTAAGGAAAATTAGGTCCCCCCCAACTAGCAGAGGCAAAACGCCAGAGGCACCTTCGCTTAGAGCGACCCTGAGGAGGGATTGGAGTGATAGGGCAATATACAGATATGAGATTGTGGTCAGAGGAGTCCAACGGAGAAGGGAAGGTGACAGCATAAGCAAAAGGATTAAAGGTCAGGAAAAGGTCAAGAATGTTGGGCATTCGGTCAGCTGAATGACCAAGACGGTCAGGAATACGAGTAGGGTGCTGCATCAGTTCCTCTAGGTCATGGAGGATAGCAAAGTTGAAGGCTAGTTCACCAGGATGGTCAGTAAAGGGAGAGGAAAGCCTAAGCTGGTAATGTACATTGAAGACTCCAAGAATGGAGATCTCTGCAAAAAGGAAAAGAGTCAGAATGTGCTACACTTTGAAAGTTAAGAAGTCAAAGAATTTCTTATAGTCAGAGGAGTTAGGAGAGAGATATACAGCACAGATAAATTTAGTTTAAGAGTGACTCTGTAGTCGTAGCCAGATGATGGAAAACTCGGAATATTCAAGAGCGTGGGCACGAGACCAGGTTAAATTGTTGCGCACATAAACGTAACATCCAGCTTTGGAGAAATTAGGAGGGAACAGAAAAGGGGCTACTGTCAGTTGCCTCAAACACTTGAGTTTGAAAATTGAGATTGAAAATTATATCTTAGACCATGAATGTTGCAGAAGTTAATGAAAAAAAGTTGAGGGGGGGCGTCAAGACACTTAGGTTCGTCGTCAGAAGGGCAGTCCGACCTGGGGACATTTGTGGTCCCCTCCCTAGATGGGGACTCCTTGGCTGGTGTAGGAGTCGCCATGAATTTTGAAATTTTGAGTGAAGGGTGTGTGTGTGTTATTAGGTGCTTGTAGTTTTGTGTGGAAGAAGAGAGTTGTCTTCAGAGAGCAGACTGTGACTGCCAGCTTGTTTCGTGAGACACAAAGGGAAACGTTCAGTGAGGTCACAGCTGCGTTTAATGATAATTTCATAGCCCCCCCTTGCTCCAGTGCTTTAGACCTCACTGGGAGTAATTATCGTTTCGGCAGGTGCCTACTGCCTACTTTTTCATACTGACCGTGGCCGGCCATTGCGACCTTCAATGTTGTCCTGTATACCTCCCGTCTCCCTGAAATTGTCCAGGAAGCGCTTTATTGTGAGTCTCGTTGGAGCGTTTCTCCCTGGAAAGTCCCTCCGAAATTGTTGTTGAGTTTGGACACCCGATTTCGTTGTGAAGTAGACCTTTACAATCTTGATCCTCTCCTGCACTCCTGCCTGTTCCATTTCACCTGAAAAAAACAGGATAGCGGTAATAAAATGGATACATCCTTTGCACCACCCTGTATTACTTGCACCAGTCGTTCATTTCACCGACACAGATAGCATTTACCTGTTGAGTCACCAAGAGAAGGCAGGGTCGTTGACTCACTGGGATGGTGACGACAGGAGGAAGTTCCACAGGTAACCTGGCAGGTAATGAGTGCCAGAGGTAGAACTTCAGAAGCAGCAGCGTTAGTGGTCGAGCGGTCAATGATTTATATTAGTTTTTATTTTACGGGTAAGTACACTCCAGGTGTTGTGGCTTAAGTGTATTAAATTATTAGTTTATATAGTTTATATACACAGGGTGAAGAAAGGCGAGTCACTAAATGTTCAGACACTGCCGGAAAGTCTTTCACTAGTTTAGTCACCACGAGAATCACCAGTGTCAATCACACACAATAGAGTCACGGCTCACACTTGTCAACGTCACGTCACCCAAGGGAGATCTGAGATGCCGTTTCCAGCATGTACCTCAGATTAGGTGGTTTTGCAGGTAGTGACACAGAAATTAGTTACACACTTAATTATTATGGTTACTAAGGTGTGCTAGTGATCAGATGTACTCGATTAAAGTGGTGGAAAATTATTGCCCTGTCAAGGAGGAAAATTGCATACACATGCTCACTGTATGGCAACTGAAAGAGATGCGTATCCAGTCCAACAGGACGGGTATCAAGCCTGTGTGAGACCAGACGATACTTACATAATATGTATAAAAATACAATAATAATCAAAATACAGAAATATATTTATACCTAACTAGTGTGCATAGCAATATTCCCTTGTGGAATGCAGATTGTACAGCCGCCTTTTCTCGCCTTAGACAGCATCGTGGGACACCCACTGCTTGGAAACTTTTCGACAAGCGCGTGTCCGTGCGTGTTACACCTTAAAGATTGCTCGGAGGAAGTCTTGGAAGAGTTATGTCTCCTCCATCATCATGATGGGGGCACGGTGGCAGACCCGACGACAATTGCCGACCTGTTTGCTGAACACTTTGGAAGTGTCTCTAGAAAGGATCCAGCAACACCTATTGCACTTCATCGTCGACATTTGGAAAATCCTTGGTCAGTTTTGCCAGGTGGAAAGTCTCATAATATTCCATATGCTCGATCTGAGCCAAGCATAGCTTTGTCCCAGTGCCATGATTCATTCCCAGGTCCTGATGATATGGCATATTCCTTTTTGCGCCACATCTCCGATGAAACTTTTACCTTTTTACTCGACCTCTACAACTTCATTTGTAATACCGGTGGTTTTCCATCCTCTTGGGATGTGGCTGTAATTATTCCCATTCCAAAGCCTGGAAAATATCATCAGCTAACGACCAATTATCCCTATTTCTTTAACTTCGCTCATTAGTAAGCTGCTGGAAGAAATGGTAAATATCAGGTTTATGTGATACTTGAGGAGAGGCCATTACTTGTCTCCTGTTCAGTATGAATTCCGAAAAAATGCGATCTATGAATGATGTTTTATTGTCTCTGGAATCTTCCACTTGTAAGGCATTTGCTAATACGAAACACCATGTTACAGTTTTTTTTTTTTCACTTTATTTTATTTAGAGAAAGCTTACGACACAACCTGGTGTCATGGCATTTTACTTAGTCTTTTCAGATTTGGTCTCCGTGACCGACTAGCTATTTTAAAACAACAGTTTTTACTTCGGCGTTTTTTTTTTTTTTTTTTATGGTTATGGGTTGGTGGCGATCTGTCAGGAATTGGCCCACTTGAAGATGGCGTGTTGCAAGGAAGTATGATTAGTGTCACACTTTTCGCTGTAGCTATAAACAGTGTCATTGGTGTACTTCCCGAAGGAGTGCATGGTAGCTCATATCCCGATGACTTGTCGATCTCTTTTTCTGCAGCGCGAATGCCTTTGATTGGAAGGAATTTACAATTAACAATTAATGGGATTTATCATTGGGCGGCAACTCGGGGAGTTTGCCTCAGCTTCGAAGACTGTGGTCATAAATTTTTATCGCCCTCGTGGTGTTTACCCTGACCGAGATCTATATTTATATGATCGAAGAATCTCTTGTGTGGAGAAAACTAATTTCCTGGGACTTGTATTTGACAGTCGCCTCAACTTGGGCACCACACCTTCGTTATATAAAGGCAGCATGCATGAAGGCACTGTCATTTCTAAAAGTTTTGGCTCATACATCTTGGAGCGCTAACAGACAGACCCTCCTAGCCCTGCACCGAACTCTTTTTTTTTTTTTTTTTTTTTTTTTTACGAAATTGGAGTACAATTGTGAAATCTATTCGTCTGGCACTGAGGGTCGGCTCCGTGTGTTAGAGACGGTGCATCACGATGGTATTGGCCTGTCAACTGGTGCGTTCCACTCATCCCCAATCCCCTAGTTTACTGGTGGGCGCTGGTGTCTTGCCATTGGATCTACCCCATCAGTCTCCAGTAATAAGGTGTTGGTATCGAATGCACTTCCTTCCTGAATTTGTCATAATGAACGCTCTTCCTTATGCGAAATTCACCCTAGTTTTCCCAAACCTTATGGATATCGGGTCAGGTCTGCCACGACCGAGTTTGATATACCCTCCATCTCCATTTGTTCCCATCGCCTTCCGCCAGTTTTTGCGGGTATCGATCTGCCCTCCTGTGATAAAAACTTATTACCGCAATACGAGTCTAGTGCTTTAATTTTGGAACACTCTGCCTCCGTCCCTGTCCACACAAATGGTTCAAACTCTAATGCAGGAGTGGGATACAGTATTATATTCCCTTCTTTCTGTCGAGGATGTAGCCTTCCGAGAGTTGCTTCTGTTTTCTTGCCCTAGAAATAATCTTTACCTTGCTAGTTTCAAGCTTTACTATTTTTAGTGACTCTCGCAGTGGGTTTTTTGCCCTGCAGAATTTTACTTTCTCCCTCCCTCCCCTAATTTTATCTGTTATAGAGTGGATTCACCTGCTTCAGAGAAGAGAATATCACATAACATTTTGTTTGGTGGGATTGAGAAGGCCGATAGGCTAGCTAAAGAGGCAATGACTCGGGTTGCTCCTTCCACCCCCATTCCCTTTCATGATTTATACTCCAGTATATGGGTGGCAGTTCTCGCCAGTTGGCAGACCAGGTGGGTAGATGAGGTTGCCATCACTAAGATGGGTGAGATAACTAATGTAACTTTCCGCGCATGGACGTATGTTTATGTGTTGGGGCGCCGCTCAGAGACTGCACTGGCATGTCTCCGGAAGGGTAACAAACGTCTCACTCATGGTTACCTCATAACCTGGGAAACCCAACCATTCTGTGATGACTGCTTAGTTTCCTTTACAGTGCTTCACTTTCTTGGGGGTCTTGGGGCCTGGTTCAGCGGAGTCAGTGTCTCGGGCACATAACGAACAACGCCAGATATATGGGTTAGTAGGGTCAGTGTCTTAGGTACGGAACGAAGAAAGCCAGACAGTGATCTAGTTCAGAAGGTCCAGTGCCCACTCACTTTAAATCAAATTAAGTAATAAAAAAAAAAAAAAAAACGCAATTTTATCTTTTTTTTTTCTATATATTTATTTTTTTTTATGGCGGTCTTTTAACATGTTTACAATAACTGCAATTTAGTTTTTAATACCGATATTTTAAAAATTGCAATCTTTGTCGCTTTCAGAGGTTTGTAGCGGTGAGATATGACCGCCATGTTGCGGCGCCATAACTTAAATCAATCAATTAATCCTCCCCTCCCCTCTTTTTCCCCTCCTCTTTCCTTCCCTTCCCCTCCTTCTCCCTTCTTCTCTCCCTCCCTCTCCTCCTTCCTCTCTTTCACCTCCCCTATTTCTCTCTCTCCTTTTCCCCCCTCCTCCTCTCTTCTTTTTCTATCCTGACTGAACAGATAGATGAACCGGAAGAGACCAGGTGGAATTTTATGGAAGAGTCCCGTCTCGCAGGAGGAGATACTGCCTTCCTGGAGCCTCCCTAGGGGACATCACTGCTGCCATCGAGGACGCCACTATTAACACAAATTAACACAAATTAACTATTAACAAATTAACACAAATGACGTCCAGCGGTCCCGATCAGAAGAACTTATGGCAAAATACAAGGAAATGATTCGCAAGTGTAAGACTAAATCAAATAATATTATAATTTCAGGCATTCTCCCGAGGATCAACGCGAACGCAAGGTTCTACAACATTGCGTTCAGTATAAATAACAGATTTAAGACTCTCTGGCAATAGGAAAACGGGGAGTATCTCAACATGTGGAACGATTTTTATAATGAACACAGACTCTTCCAGAGAGACGGCCTTCATCTGAACGCTGTGGGAGCAGCCAGGATGGACAGAAATCCATGAAAAAGTTGGTCTCCACAGATCAAAAAACGCGCGGGCGCCAGTAACCGAACCAGCGTCGTAAACACTAACGTAATTATTTCATCCACAGGTTTAGACAAGATCAGAGCTTGTTACTTCAATGCCAGTAGTTTACGAAATAAATCAAATGAGCTGCAAACTCTTATTTATCTTGAAAACTACGACATCATAGGCGTCACGGGGACGTGGATAAATTCATCAAGGAGAGATTACTTAGCTGAGTACTCACTCCCTGGCTACACCATTTTTAGCAGCGAGAGAACTCACCGTGCGGGAGGCGGTGTTATGTTTTACGTAAAAAGTAATCTTCGCCCTCGTCTACTCCCAACCCCAACCATTACTAATATAAACATCACTTTCATCCAGCTAGAAAATAAATCTCGTAAAATAACATTAGGTCTCGTCTATCGTCCTCCACCCCAGTCACCCGCTACAGACGAAAAACTCCACCAGCACGTCATGCATCCGACGAGAGGTAACAGTATCCTAGATATTGTTTTAACAACTGGTGAAGAGTCAGTAAAAGACGTAAAGATTGGACCAGAACTGAGTTCCAGCGATCATCGTTGCTTACTTTTCACCATAAATTTTGACAAAGCTAAAAGTAAGCGAAAGTAAAGAAAAAGTGCCAGACTATCGGTGTGCTAACTTTGAGAGACTTCACATGCAGCCTGCATCCATAGACTGGAATGAACTGCTGGGAACACCAGATATTAACAAAGTATGGGAAGTGTTTGCTAAAAAGTTAAATGAAACTGCTATTTTGTGTGTACGAAACAGACGGAAGCTAAAAAAAAAAAAAAAACGAAATGTTGGAATAATTAAATCAGATTCTGCCTTCCGGCTAAGAAAAATGCGTATCACAAATACATACTAACACAAAATAATAATGATAAATTAGAGCACGACAGATTGCGTAGAAAAACTTAGAAGATGATCAAATGCAGCAAAAAATCTATTGAAGCTAAGATCGCGAACTCATGTAAAACGAACCCAAAAGAATGTTACATCTATGTAAAAGCAAAAAGGATCTTAACATCAACGATTAGTCCACTAAAAACAGAAAATGGTAAACAAATAGAAAGCGAAACAGACATGGTGAACACCCTGAACGAGTACTTTCCAACAGCCTTCACGACTGAGGATGTTCAGGGCACTATGCCGACCCCCACGTCTCAGTCGCGAGGCACCACGCTGCCGGACTTCACCGTCACAGAAAGTGAAATCCTCTCAGTCACGAAGAGCATGAACGTAAACAAAACACCCGCGCCAGACAAGATATCACCCAGGCTTCTTAAAGAAGCAGTAAAATGAGCTCGTGAACCGCTTACAATTTCATTCAATAAAATTTTTCTAGCGGGTAAAGTTCCCCACGAATAGAAACTAGCAAATGTCACGCCAATCTTTAAAAATGGAAATAAATCTCTCCCAGTCAATTACAGGCCGATCAGTCTCACTTCATTAGTGTGCAAGCTGATGGAAAATATAATCAGAGATAAAATAATAGGAGGAGGCAGTAGACACCTGCCGAAACGATAATTACTCCCAGTGAGGTCTAAAGTACTGTTCAGGGGGTGCTGTGAACTTATTATTAAGCCCAGCTGTGACCTCACTGAACGTTTCCCTTTGTGTCTCACAACACAAGGTTGCAGTCACAGCCTGCCCTCTAAAGACAGCTCTCTTCCTCCACACAAAACTACAAGCACCTAATAACACACACACCCTTCACTAAAAAAAATTTTAAATCATCATGGCGACTCCTACACCAGCTCGGAGTCTCCATCTGGGGAGGGGACCATAAATGTCTCCAGCTCGGACTGCCTTTATGTCGACGACCCTAAGTGTCTTGACACCCCCCCTCAAATTTTTCTTCATTAACTTCTGCAACATTCGCGGTCTAAGATCTAATTTTCATTCTATAGAACACCACCTCTCCTCTTCTAAACTTCATCTTCTTTTCCTCACTGAAACTCAGCTGTCTGAGGCAACTGACAGTAGCCCCTTTTCTGTTCCCTCCTACTTTCTCTATCCTCATTTTTTATCCAAAGCTCGATGCTTCGTTTATGTGCGCAATGACTTAACCTGCTCTCGTGCCCACGCTCTTGAATCATCCGATTTTTCCACCATCTGGCTACGACTACAGAGTCATTCTCATGCTAAATTTATCTATGCTGTATACCTCTCACCTAACTCCTCTGATTATAAGAAATTCTTTGACTACTTAACTTCCAAAGTGGAGCACATTTTGACCCTCTTCCCTTTTGCAGAGATCTCCATTCTTGGAGACTTCAATGTTCACCACCAGCTTTGGCTTTCCTCTACCTTCACTGACCATCCTGGTGAACTAGCCTACAACTTTGCTATCCTCCATGACCTAGAGCAATTGGTGCAACACCCTACTCGTATTCCTGACCGTCTTGGAGATACGCCCAACATTCTTGACATTTTCCTGATCTCTAATCCTTCTGCTTATGCTGTCACCCATTCTTCTACGTTGGGCTCCTCCGATCACAATCTCATATCTTTATTTTGTCCTATCACTCCACTCCCACCTCAGGATCCCCCTAAGCGAAGGTGTCTATGGCGTTTTGCCTCTGCTAGTTAGGGGTACCTGAGGAGGCATTTTGCTCATTTTCCTTGGAATGACTACTGCTTCCGTGTCAGAGACCCGTCTTTGTGTGCTAAGCGCATAACAGAGGTGATAGTGTCTGGCATGGAGGCGTACATTCCTCACTCTTTTTCTCGTCCTAAACCTTCTAAACCTTGCTTTAACCATGCTAAGTCTGTTCTCCAATTAGCCAAAAACTCCTTCATTAACAGAAAATGTCAAAAGATCTTTCAAAATCTAACTCCCCTCGTGATTTCTGGCATCTAGCCAAAAATATCTCCAGTAACTTTGCTTCTTATTCTTTCCCTCCTCTATTTCAACCAGATGGTACCACTGCTATCACATCTATTTATAAAGCTGAACTCTTCGCTCAAACCTTTGCTAAAAATTCTACCTTGGACGATTCTGGGCTTGTTCCTCCCTCTCCTCCATCCTCTGACTACTTCATGCCACGTATTAAAATTCTTCGCAATGATGTTTTCCATGCCTTCGCTGGCCTAAACCCTCGAAAGGCTTATGATCCTGATGGGGTGCCTCCTATTGTTCTCCGAAACTGTGCCTTCGTGCTTGCACCTTGCCTAATCAAACTCTTTCAGCTCTGCCTGTCAACATCTATCTTTCCTTCTTGCTGGAAGTTTGCCTACATTCAACTTGTTTCTATAAAGGGTGACCGTTCTAATCCCTCAAACTACCGTCCTATTGCTTTAATTTCCTGCCTATCTTAATTTTTTAATCTATCCTCAACAGGAAGATTCTTAAACATCTATCACTTCACAACCTTCTATCTGATCGCCAGTATGGGTTCCGTCAAGGCCGCTCTACTGGTGATCTTCTGGCATTCCTTACTGAGTCTTGGTCATCCTCTTTTAGAGATTTTGGTGAAACATTTGTTGTTGCCTTGGACATATCAAAAGCTTTTGACAGAGTCTGGCACAAAGCTTTGATTTCCAAACTACCCTCCTACGGTTTCTATCCTTCTCTCTGTAACATCATCTCAAGTTTCCTTTCTGACCGTTCTATTGTTGCTGTGGTAGACGGTCACTGTTCTTCTCCTAAATCTATTAAAAGTGGTGTTCCTCAGGGTTCTGTCCTGTCACCCACTCTCTTCTTATTATTCATTAATGATCTTCTAAACCAAATTTCTTATTATATTCACTCCTACGCTGATGATACCACCCTGCACTTTTCCACGTGTTTTCATAGATGTCCAACCCTTCAGGAGGTAAACATATCACGCAGGGAAGCCACAGAACGCTTGACTTCTGATCTTTCTAAAATTTTTGATTGGGGCAGAGCAAACTTGGTATTGTTCAATGCCTCAAAAACTCAATTCCTGCATCTATCAACTCGACAGAACCTTCCAGACAACTATCCCTTCCTCTTCAATGCACTCAACTGTCCCCCTCTTCTACACTGAACATCCTCGGTCTTTTCTTTACTTATAATCTGAACTGGAAACTTCACATCTCATCTCTAGCTAAAACAGTTTCTATGAAGGTAGGGGTTCTGAGACGTCTCCGCCAGTTTTTCTCACCCCATGAGCTGCTAACTCTGTACAAGGGCCTTATCTGTCCATGTATAGAGTATGCTTCACATGTCTGGGGGGGTTCCACTCATACTTCTCTTCTAGACAGGGTGGAATCAAAAGCTTTTCGTCTCATCAACTTCTCTCCTCTAACTGACTGTCTTCAGCCTCTCTCTCACCGCCGCAATGTTGCATATCTAGCTGTCTTCTACCGCTATTTTCATGCTAACTGCTCTTCTGATCTTGCTAACTGCATGCCTGCCCTCCTTCTGCGGCCTCGCTTCACAAGACTTTCTTCTTTTTCTCACCCCTATTCTGTCCACCTCTCTAACGCAAGAGTTAACCAGTATTCTCAATCATTCATCCCTTTCTCTGATAAACTCTGGAACTCCCTGCCTACTTCTGTATTTCCACCTTCCTATGACTTGAATTCCTTCAAGAGGGAGGTTTCAAGACACTTATTTATCAATATTTTGACCACTGCTTTGACCCTTTTATGGAACTAGCATTTCAGTGGGCATTTTTTTTATTAGATTTTTGTTGCCCTTTCCCAGTGTCCTTCCTACATAAAAAAAAAAAAAAAAGTTAAATATTTAAAGGAAATAAAATCATAAACAATTCGCAACACGGTTTCAGAACTAAGCGTTCCTGCTTAACAAACTTGCTAGACTTTTTTTATGAAGTATTTAACTCGTATGACGAGACAAAAGCTGTTGATATTATCTACCTTGATTTCCAGAAAGCTTTCGGCACTGTTCCCCATAAGAGACTCATCAGTAAAGTAAAACCTCACGGCATTGCCGGAAACACCCTGAAATGGCTGAGAGACGCTCTCTGACAGAAAAATGCGTGTAGTGATAAATGGAAAAGAGTCAAAGTGGCAAAAGGTAAATAGCGGCGTTCCTCAAGGCTCTCTATTAGGTCCAGTACTCTTTATAATGTACATTAATGATATTGATGAAGGGATAAATTGCAAAATAAGTAAATTTGCAGACGACACCAAAATAACAAGTAGAGTAACATCTGTGTCACAATGGCAGGAACTGCAGTGTGACCTCAATAAACTAACAAGCTGGGCAGAAAAATGGCAGATGAGATTCAATATAGAAAAGTGTAAAATTCTACATATCAGAAGCAACAATGTTCAGGCGAGATATGTAATGAATAACATGCCACTGTCAAGCACCTATAAAGAAAAAGATCTTGCTGTCGTTGTGTCAAACGACCTAAAGCCGAGTCAACATTACATAGAAACGGTAAAGACGGCAAATAAATTAGTAGGGTTCATTGGAAGAACCTTTGAGTTTAAATCAGAAAAGGTTGCCTTATATAACTTGCCTTATATAACTCACTGGTGCGCCCTTATCTAGAATACTGTGTACAGTTCTGGCTACCATATTACAAAAAAAAAAAAAAAATACATTGAAAAAATAGAAGAGATACAGCGCAGAGTCACAAAGGTGATTCCAAGATTGCACAATAAGCCGTATGAGGAACGACTGGAAGAACTAAACCTATTTAGTTTAACAAAGTGCAGGATAAGAGTAGAGCTAATTGAAGTGTTCAGAATTTTCAAAGGATATAGTAACATTGATGCACATAAATATTTTACCATTGATCATTCTAACCTAATAAAAAATAATGGATTCAAACGTTTTAAATCCCACGATGCCAAAAATTTTTTTCTTTAATCGTATAGTAAATATATGGAATAAACTTCCTGCAGAAATTGTGAACAGCAATTTCCAAACAGCAATCATTCCAAAATAAAATAGACATATATTTAAAAGCAAATCCCCAACAAGCTCTCTTCTTGTCCAAATAATTACTAAATTCACTAATAAACTCTTATTTTACAGACACCAGTCTTAATATAAATTGTATTAACTTTCAGATGGGCGTATAGAGTTCACCGTAGGGTGAATAGTAGAACTTCCTTTCATCCTTTCCTATGAAAATTCCATGTCAGTTTTTCCATACTGCATGGTACTTTTCCCAACTATTTCCATGCCAGTGCAAGCTGGAGGGAATGGTGGGTGGGGAGAAGCTTTCTGCTATGCTGTCCTTCCTCTCTTCCCTGTAGCTAGTTAGAAGTAGCTATCAAACAGCCTTGCAAGGACCAAAAGGTCTGTTGCTGTTTGGCTTTCCTTTGTATTCCTTTGTATTCCTCCCCTCCTCCTCCCCGGTCCTCTCCCTTCCCTCCCCTTATCCTCTCCTCCTGTCTTCCCTGCCCTCTTCTCCTCTTTCCCTCCCCTCCCCTTCTCTCTCCCTACCCTCCCCTCCTCCTCCCCTCCTCTCTCCCTCCCGCCCCTCACTTCTTCCTTCCTTTCTCTCTCCCTTCTCTCCCCTCCTCCTCCCCTCCTCTCTCACCTCCCCCCCAATCTCTCTCTCTCTCTCTCTCTCTCTCTCTCTCTCTCTCTCTCTCTCTTCTTCCCCCTCCTCCCCTCTTCTCTCCCTTCCTTACCATCCTCCACCACTCTTCTTTTCCTCCCCTCTCCCTCCTCCTCCCCTCCTGTCTCCCTCCCCTTCCCTCCTCTTCTCTTCCTCCCCTCCCCTCCTCCTCGTCCTCCCCTTCTCTCCCTCACCTCCCCTCCTCCCATCCTCTCTCCCTCCCCTCCCCTCTTCCCCTTTTCTCTCCCTTCCCTCCCCTCCTCCTCCCCCTCCTTTCTTCTTTCCCTCCCTTTCTCCTCCACTCCTCTCTTCTTCTTCCTCCTCTCCTCCTCCCCTCCTCTCCCTAACATCCCCTCCTTCTTCCCTTTTCACTCCTTTCCCATCCTCCTTTCCTCTCTATCTCTCATCCCCTCCTCTCTCCCTCTCCTTCCCTTCTCATCTTGTCTCATCTCCTCCTTCCCTCCTCCTCTCCTCTCTCCCTCTCCTCCCCTCCTTCTCCCTTCCTCTTTTCCTCCTCTCCCCCCTCCTCCCCTCTTCTCTCCCTCCCATCCCCTCCGTCCTTCTTCTCTTCCTCCCCTCCCCTCCTCCTCCCCTCCTCTCTCCCTCCCCTTCCCTCCTCTTCCCCTACTCTTTCCCTCCCATCCCCTGCTCTCATCTTTCCCTTCCCTTTCCGCTTCCTCCCCTTTTCTCTCCTTCCCCTCCTTTTTTCCCTCTCATCCTCTCTTGCTCACTTTCCTCCTCCCACCCACACCCTCACCCTCTCATCCCATCCTCCTACTTCCCTACTCTCTCTTTCCCATCCCCTCTCCTCCTCTCCTCCCTCCTCCTATGGGAACTCAGTGCAAAATAAGTGGTTATACCCGAACTACTTAAGTGGGGAGAAGCAAATGGCGGAGGTGTAGTGAAAAGAACCCCCGAGTTCATGCTAGGTACTGGCAATTATGTTTTGAAGACGAAGAAAACAAACCAATTTTACTGAACAGACTGGACGTGATGAGATTGTTGAACACTATTGAAAAATAGTGCTTAGGATTTCATTTAGGCAGAGACTGGAAAAATATTATAAGAAATTCAAAGACCAACTTCAGTTATCGAATTGAGAAAGTAAGTCCACACAGCAGGATGCCAGACACAACCAGAGTAAAAATGCTGTGAGAAACAACGCTGATCTCACAACCCTCATCGCCCTCCCTATCGCCCGGCGCCCCATTCCCGCGCCTGGCCTGAACCTCTCGACTTCCTCACACTTGTACACTACTCATTCCCGGCACCTCTCCACTCAGCCTTACCGAGTAGCCCCGCCACGTCCTTCATGCCACACCTGTACAGATAACTTCCTCTCCTAGCACATAGCTGACATTTCCGTCTGGAGTACCCCAACATACTCTGGCACTCTGAGTGACGGGCAACAGATCAAGATGGACTGCCACACCCCAAGCATCCCCTCCGCCAGACCACACATACCTCTCGAAACACAAGACACAACTCACATAACAACAACAACTACAGATATGGTTGCTTCAAATGCGGCGAATATGACCATCGTCAAGCAAACTGTCATTTCGATCATCGGCTAAGATGTGGTATGTGCCACCAATTAAGACAAACAGAGGCTGCGCCGTAAGTACTCATACAGAGAATAAGGAAACGGCGAGGAAGGAAGAGCCAGAATAGACACATCAAAAAGGAAAAACATAAAAAAATAGATCACATAAATGCCTAGAGTATTCTAAGTAACAAAGAAGAGACAGAGCTACTAATCAAAGACACAGACACTGACGTTATATGTATAAGTGAAACTTGGTTGCCTCACGATACCCCAAATGGACACATTGCTATGCCTAACTATAATGTGTATAGGTGTGACAGAGGAAGGGGAGGTGGAGTATGTTTGTACGTTAAGGATGTATACAAGGTTACTGCTGTCGATCTTGACAATGTGAAACCTGAGGGTGTTGAAGGTTGTCGGTACAGAGCTGTAAGCTTCCTACAGTTACCTTAGGTTGCCTGTACCGACATCCGAAATCTCTTTTATGTACATATGACTATATCACTGACGTTAGCAAGTCTGTTAGCTTAAAAAAAATAAGTCACTGTATATTTTAGAAGATTTAAAAAATGATCTATTTTCAAATAATAGTTAGTAAGTCATTCATAGTGATATTATTCCTTGCCTTGTAACTGACCACGAACTAATAAGTTACAGTAAATTTACAGTAGCCAAGGCGTGTACCAATCCTAAAAACATTCCACGATTTATGTTTTTATTCATCTGATATGTTTTGCACTCTACTGAGGCAGGAGAGTTACGATCTGGATAGAATATTTGCCAAAGATCACGTGCAGACTCAGACTGATATATTCACTAACTGTTTTATGAAATGTTTGAATAAATGTGCTCCTTTAGCAATAAGAGAAGTTAGAAGGCCTCCTGCCCCGTGGTTCAACGCACTTACAAGACTTAATGAGGGATAGGGACAGTACACAGATGGGTATTAAGAAAGACAGACGTAACGCTTGCCTGCAGGGTGAATATAAATCTCTGAAAAAAAAAAAGTAGAAACATTACTTCACAAGTATAAATCGTATCATTTTAACCAAAAACTTGAGGATGACAAAGGCAACACTGCCGCCACTTGGAACACGTTGAGGCAAATACTACCCGCCACAACAAATAAAACTTGCCAACTGTTGACAGGAGACTGAGAGGAAATAAAACATAAAGTCAATGCATTTAATAATTTATTTGCAAATGTTGGGAAACAGACATTTGAGAAATCACAACTCAACTTGTCAGATCGAAATAACATAACACAAACCAACACTAACCCAGCAAACACTCCATCGGGCACCATGTTCTGATCCCAGCCCACCGACCGTAACACTATAATATTAGTAATAAAACACTTAAAGAACACTTCATCTTATGGTTCTGATGGCATTTCACTGCGTTTTCTAAAAGAGTCCCTACCTGTAATTATTACTTATGTGACATGCTTATTAAACTCATCAATTGTGACTGGTTCCTTCCCTTTCCTATGGAAACACGCCATTGTATTTCCCATTTTCAAGAATGGTGATGCCAACGAACTATTGCCCAATATCTTTGCTACCTATTATTTCAAAGGTTTTAGAAAAAAAAAAAAGTAATAGCAAGACAGCTCATCTCACACCTGGAGGGAAACAACTTGCTCAGTAACACTCAGCACGGTTTCAGAGCATCACTCTCTACAGACACTGCTCTCCTAACATTAGCAAATAAATTATACGAAAATATTGGCTCCAAACATATATCTTTAATTACACTACGTGATCTATCTAAGGCTTTTGATAGAATAATTCATAAGCTTTTACTGGGAAAAAAAAAAAAAAAAAAAAAAATGGATATTCTAAAAATATATTCCTTTTGGTTCAAGAGCTACTTACACCACAAAACACAGTCCGTCAGAATCGGAAAATATGCATCACATAAAATGAAGGTGTCATATGGTCTTCCACAGGGATCAGTTCTAGCCCCAATTTTATTTCTTATATATGTAAAGGACCTCTCACAAAACATCTCTGACTGCCGTACAATTCAATACGCTGATGATACACAGTTCATCCACACTGGACGTATTGACAGAATTGAAGATCACAGACCGGAAAAACTCTGGCAAGAGTAAAACATTATTTTAATTCAAATGGTTTATTATTGAACGCTAATAAGACACAGTGTATGTTTGTAGGCCGTCGGGAACTCATATCACAGATCCCACCCAACATCCTCTTACGGGTTGACGGTGCCACTATAGTTTCCAGTAGCTCTCTCAAAAATCTTGGCATATATTTCGATCAATATATGACTTTCGACTCACACAAACAAAATCAGTAGCACGATCTTCAGTACTAAACTTTATATTAATCAAATTAAGGGCAACTTCAGTAAAAGTGCAAGAAAACAGTAATACAATCATTAAATTATGCAATAAGTGTGTGGGGCACAAGTATAAAAAATACAAAACTTTACCGCTAAAGTCGCTTTTGGCGGCGCTACCAAACATGAACATGTCACGCCATTCTTGAGAGTACATGTTAGAAGTAGGAACAATGATGTTCAATGTAACTTAAGCAAGAAAGCTTAAGTCATTAGGATTATCAAATCATGACAAGTGCCTTCTCACTCCTACATATAGACAGTCTTTGAAAGGAACGAAACAATTTGAGAAAAAAAATATATCAATGGAACAACGAAGTGAACGAAACATTTTCGGGTAGTATACAGTATACATATTTTGAGGTTTTATTTCACAGTAATGTTTCAGTTGATAAAAAAAAATATTGATGTGCTAAAAAATCTCTTTGCACTCTTATGTTGAGATGATTGTACCTAAGAAACTTGTGAAATGCTTCATTAATTAATAAACTGTAGGTAACAAAAGATCTGAAAGAAATGCTGAGTAGGAAAAACTATATTCACAGAAATAACAACAGAGATATGTTAAAGGATATTCAAAAGTTAATTGGTAACACCATAAGTGAGTGTAAAATAAAAAAAAAAAAAAAGATAGAATACATGTTTAGACAAAATGATCCTAAAGCCGGTTGGAATAGTCTTAGACAGTTAACTGATAACGATAAGAAATCTGCCAATATTATACCCAGTAATTATTCTGATTTCCGTTATAAGTTCGACTGTTTTTATGGTAGATACGAAAAATTTACTTTGGACGATCAAATTCTGGTACACTCACTCTAAAAGAAATGACCCGGATGAGGTCATTAAAAATCTATCTGACCAAACAAAATCAATGGGAGTTTGCTGAAGTTCTGTAAAGAATCATCATCTCTCATAGTTACCCACAGTTACTCCTCCGGTCACAATCTCATATCTGTATCTTGTCCTATCGCTCCAATCCATCCTCAGGATACTCTTAAGAGAAAGTGTCTCTGGCATTTTGCCTCTGCTAGTTGGTGGGACCTGAGGAGGTATTTTGGTGATTTTCCTTGGAATGACTACTGCTTCCGTGACAGAGACATGTTTTTATGTGCTGAGCGCATACCAGAGGTGATAGTGTCTGGTATGGAGGCGTACATTCCTCACTTTTTCTCGACCTAAACCTTCCAAACCTTGGTTTAACACAGCTTGTTCTTGTGCAGTACTTGATAGAGAGGTGGCCCACAAAAGGTACTTAAGCCTTCCACCACCAAAATCTCATGCACTTTTTATTTCTGCCCGGTTCCATGCCAAGTCTGTTTTCCAACTAGCCAAAAAATCCTTCATTAACACAAAGTGTCAGAATCTTTCAAGATCTAACTCCCCTCGTGATTTCTGTTATCTAGCCAAAAATATCTCCAATAACTTTACTTTTTCTTTCCCTTCTTTATTTCAAACAAATGGCACCACTGCTATCACATTTATCTCTAAAGCTAAAATCTTCGCTCAAACCTTTGCTAAAAACTCTACTTTTGTCGATTCAGGGTTTATTCCTCCCTCTCCTCCACTCTCTGACTACTTCATGCTACTTATTAAAATTCTTCGCAATGATTTTCCCCATCCCCTCGCTGGCCTAAACTCTCGGAATGCTTATGGATATGATGGGGTCCCTTATATTGCTTTCCGAAAACGTGCCTCCGTGCCTGCACTTTGCCCAGCCAAGCTCTTTTAGCTCTGTCGGTCAACATCTATCTTTCCTTCTTGCTAGACGTTTGCCTACATTCAGCCAGTTCCTAAAAAGGGTGACCGTTGTAATCCTTCAAACTACCGTCCTGTTGCTTTAATTTCCTGCCTATCTAAAGTTTTTGAATCTATCCTCAACAGGAAGATTCTTAAACATCTATCACTTCACAACCTTCTATCTGATCACCATTATGAGTTCCGTCAAGGCCGCTCCACTGGTGATCTTCTGGCTTTCCTTACTGAGTCTTGGTCATCTTCTTTTAGAGATTTTTTTTAAAAACCTTTGCTGTTGCCTTAGATGTAACTAAAGCTTTTGACAGAGTCTGGCACAAAGCTTTGATTTCCAAACTACTCTCCTACGACTTTTATCCTTCTCTCTGTAACTTCATCTCAAGTTTCCTTTCTGACCGTTCTATTGTGTTTGTGGTAGACGGTCACTGTTCTTCTCCTAAATCTATTAACAGTGGTGTTCCTCAGGTTCCTGTGACCCACTCTCTTCTTATTATTCATTAATGACCTTCTAAACCAAACTTTTTGTCTTATCCACTTATACGCTGATGATACCACCCTGCACTTTTCCACGTCTTTTCATAGACGCCCAACCCTTCAAGAAGTAAACATTTCACGCAAGGAAGCCACAGAATGTCTGGCTTTTGATCTTTCTAAAATTACTGATTAGGGCAGAGCAAATTTGGTGTTGTTCAATGCCTCAAAAATTCAATTCCTCCATCTACCAACTCGACGCAACCTTCCTGACATTGAACTGTCCCTGTCACCTACACTTTATATCCTCCGTCTGTCCTTTACTAATAATCTGAATTGGAACCTTCACATCTCATCTCTAGCTAAAACAGCTTATATGAGGTTAGGTGTTCTGAGACGTCTCTGCCAGATTTTTCTCATCCCCCAAGCTGCTGACTCTGTAAAAGGAACTTTTCCGTCCATGTATGGAGTATGCTTCACATGTCTGGGGAGGTTCCACTCATACCGCTCTTCTAGACAGGGTGGAATCAAAAGCTTTTGTTTCAACAACTCCTCTCCTCTAACTGACTTTCTTCAGCTTCTCTCTCATCGCTGTAATGTTGCATCTCTATCTGTCTTCTACTACTATTTTCGTGGTAACTGCTCTTCTCATCTTGCTAAGTGCATGCTTCGCTGCACAGGACTTACTTCTTTCTCTCACAATTATTCTGTTCACCTCTCTAATGCATGAGTTAACCAGTATTCTCAATCATTCATCCTTTCTCTGGTAAACTCTGGAACTCCCTGCCTGCTTATGTATTTTCACCTTCTTGTGACTTGAATTCCTTCAAGAGGGAGGTTTCAAGACACTCAACCTTCAATTTTTGACTACCGCTTTGGACCCTTTTCTGGGACTAGCATCTCAGTGGGCTCTTTTTTTTTTTATTATTGGATTTTTGTTCCCCTTGGCCGGTCTCCTTCCTACATAAAAAAAAAAAAAATAATAACATCATCTCTATCCTATTTTCATTTATTTATTTATTCACCTTTGACATATTAGTTAATCCATTTATTATTCATTCAGTGTTTACTCTACTTCTCATTACAAGTTGCCCTTTATTTTTCCAGTTCTTATGATTTCTAAGTGACAAACAGACATATTACTGTAACAAGCTCACTTTATAGACTATCTGCACGTATTGTGTACCTGACTGGGCCTTCCATGGGCCCCACAACTCATCACTTTCGTCTACACAAGACCATCTAATTTTTGTCAGAGATCAGTGCTCTTTCCAATGCAAATAATTTCATCATTATTATGTTGTGTTTTCTCTGATTTTGAGGTTAATATATTTATTTGTAATAAGAACACAAACATTTTAGTATAACAGGTAAATTTAAATTAAAAGACATCTTCCAAATCTTCCTTTTACTGAGGGTTTATGTGACAGACGACATAATCATAAATGCGATATTGTGAATAGAAGTGATTTGGTAACGAGTTGGAAACTATCTATGCACGATGTGGAGGAATGGGTGGGGCGTCGGTGATGCACAGAAACCCATTGCTTACATATGGGAGGACAGTCGATAATGGAAGAGTTAAAGAGGCAAGCTTACATGTGTCAGCTTTGTTTATGTTATGCCTGTTCTCCATGCTACATGATGTTTGGTGGCCTCTCTGTCTTGCCCAAAAATCCTAACTAATCTTTTAATTGCTTCTGTTAGGGGTTGTGATGCTATTTATTAGGTGATTATCCATATGAATTGTCACCCTGGTATATAATAGATATAGAACATAATTCATTTTTGTGGGATTATGATGTGTGATGTGGCAGAACGTGGTAATAGTCACAAAGCAGAACACCGGTCATGCCACGTCCACCTCTGATATCTGTAATACAGTAATTTCTCGTGTTTTGTAATGGAAAATGTAAGTTCTTCATCCAGTCATTACAAATACTTCCCAGCACTGATAATATGTTATTTTATTTATTTATTTTTATTTGTATGTATTAAAAACACTGGCTTGGGCTAAAAAAAAAAAAAAAAAAAAAAACGAAAAACAAAAAAAGGCATTCCGAGGTGTTTGTCTCTAAAAAAAAGGTAAAAAAAATAATCATCTATAATTAGAGGTTAAGTGTCTTGAATCCTTCATCAAAGAGTTCAAGTCGTAGGAAGGAGCAAATACAGAAGCAGGCAGGGAATTCTAGAGTTTACCAGAATATGGATAAATGCTAGAGAATGCGGATTAATTTTTGCATTAGGGAGATGGACAGAATAGAAAAAAAAAAGTAAAAAGATATATTAGCCGACCTCCAACATCCACCTCCCCATGCACTCCTTATCTCTTCCCAGTCTCGTCTCTGCCTTTCTGTCATTACTGCTGTCTCCATGTTATACAACACGGACGCCTCACTACCTTCTTGTGGACTGTGCCTTCCATTCTTGCTGAAATCCTTCACTCGCACCACTCTTGCTTGTGGTTACAAGTGAAAGATGAACAAAGCCAAAGCATAAAGCGTATAATTTCAATGTATCATGATCACCATCATCATCATCATAACAATAATAATAATAATAACAATACTACTACTACTACTACTACTACTACTACTACTACTACTACTACTACTACTACTACTAGTACTACTACTACTACTACTACTACTATTACTACTACTAATAATAATAACAATAATAATAATAATAATAATAATAATAGTAATAATAATAATAATAAAATAACGTAGATCTTATTTACAAATTAATAGATTCGTAGGCATTGCACTTTTAATCTTTAATTTAACCTTCATTTTGCCTTTATTCTACTAGTCTATTATCATTATTGACATTATTAGGGTGTACTAGGGTTGTCCACGAGACCATCCCTTTCCATTAAGGGCTGACAGGACAGACAGGACAGGCTGACAGAATGGTATATAGATAGATATTTTTATTTATTTATTTTATTTTTATTTATTTATTTTTTTTTATGTAAAGGAGAACAAAGCAAGAGTGAAAAAAAAAATATAAAAAGCCCGAGTCCAATACTTGCCATTGGAAGAGTGTGAGAGTGAAGGTATTAGCTATCTCTTGCTTTAGAGTAATAGTGCAAGTTTCAGAGCTTGCTATTGGAAAGGGTGGAAGAGTGAAGGCTGTAGAATAAAATAAGGCGAACACAAAGAAGAAGGATGAATCAAAGGCAACATCTTATCAAAAATGCTGCGTATACTCATTCATTCATACAACGTACATATAAATCAATTATTGGAAAATAAATACTTATTATTATTACAACTTAAAACTCACTTCCAAACAACAAATTCAAATAAATCTATACCAATATAAATTTAGTCATTTTTGACTGAAATATTTCAACTTATGTAGTGTGCATATGTGTATCACTTTAAAAATTCAAACCAGCATAAATATGTGAGAGAAACCTTCATGTTTATAACGCAAGTAGTTAAGAGGCTTTGACCTTGCCAGCTTCCCTTCTCCTCTGCCACTCACTTGGTATGTGCAGGTACTTAACAAATATGAGAGGTGTAGGTTAAGAGAGGACTTGATAGAGGTCTTTAGGTGGTATAGTAGATATAACAAAGATAATATAAGCAAAATTATCAGGATCGGTAGTAAGGGTAGAATAAGAAATAATGAGTTCAAATTTGAAAAGTTAGATTTTAAAGAGATAAGAAGGAATTATTTCTTAAACAGAATGGTAAATGAAAGGAATAGACTCAGTAATCAGGTTGTTAGTGTTACATCAATATAGAGCTCTAAAGGAAGATTAGATAAAATTATGGATGAGAATGATATTCGGAAAGAGGTAGCCATGTTTCATAGAGAGAGACTGCCATCTATAGGCCTGATGGATTTTTGCACCTATCCTTATTTTCTTGAGTTTTTTTATGTTTATATATTAATGAAAATAGTTTTAGGAAAATAAAGAATTTAAAAATCTCCAGCATAGTTGATGGGTTTACAGCTTTGTGGGTGTTTAGAGGTTAAGGATCAAAGGGACAGCTTTCAGGAGGGAGGCAGAAAGGAGCGCTAGGATTTGTATTGAAGACTTTACCGTTAGGACACATGTGAAGGGTGCCCTGTTGCCCCGCTCCCTTACAATCAAAGTAACCGGGCTGACACGTGGTGCATTGTGCAAAAAATCCACTACTGATGCAAATCATGGTGTCCTTACATCCACCTGGATTATTTGTGGTGGTGGTGGTACTGGACGTATTTGGTTCGGGTGGCTCAATGTTACCAGTTCCATCATCACACAGGGGCCTGCACTGCGCGTCTGGAGTACATCGGCCCAGAGTGATATCAAATATCTCATTATTTTTACAGGAAAAGTGGTAGGCTTCACTGGGCACTCCCTCTTTCTCGCAGATGTAAAACGCCGTGCAGTTTGTAGGGTCGGGTATCTGATAAACATCCTTGTAGCAGTATGGTGTGCATAGCTCACTGCAACACTGGGATTTATCCTGCACACAAAATTTCCCATTGAAATACGGTGCGTCGGACTCACAACGTTTTGAATCGCCCACAACTTGACCTGCCAGACACATCCAGTACACGCTACAGTCAAAGGGGTCAGAAATGAGATCAACCTGCTCAGTACAGGTCAGGTGACAGTTAGGTGGGACACAGCTGGCCATGCACGTGTCGCCAGGTGAACAAACCTCTAGATGTGGATCAAAAATGTTACCAGGATCGCACGGGACGGAAACGTCGGAAGGGACTTCACCGCTCATGCAAATGTAGTACCTTTTGCAGTCTTTGGGGTCTTCAACCTTGTCACCAGGTTTCTTCCCTTTACAGTTTGGTTCACAGATTGCCAGTACCCCAGGGAGAAGGCAGCCCTGTGGAAGATGGTTTGGTTTTACATCTTTTTGGCGATTATATAAAAATGCGATTAGATTTAAATGTTCTTACCTGTTCAAACGTTTTAATCAAAAATTTCTTTATTATATTCCTCCTCACTGCCCTTAGTATCCCTTCCAGATGTATTTTGGAGTACACGATATAATGATGATAAGAATAATTATATACCAATGTATATACTGATATAATGATGATAAGAATAATTATATACCAATGTATCTACTGCCTTCTACTTCTACTTCTACTACTACTACTACCATTACTACTACTACGACTACTACTACTACTATTACTACTACTACTACTACTACTACTACTACTACTACTACTACTACTACCGCTACTACTACTACTACTACTACTACTACTACTACAGTACTACTACTACTACTACTACTACTACTACTACTACTACTACTACTACTACTACTACTACAACTACTATTACTACTTCCACCACCACCATAACCATCACCACCACTAATAATAATCAACACTAACAGTGACATAGCATACAAATGACACAAATGGTTTCTGAGATAGGTTGGTCCGTGAGGAACCGGATCTTACAGATTAATAAAAGCACCAATGTAGCTACATTAAATATGTTCATTTTCGACGTTTGGGCACAGAGACTATGCCATTATCAAAGAGATGTGGACAAATAACAGCGTGTGAAAATTGTATATAAAGATAAAACAATAGATGTAAAAAAAAAAAAAATCAAAAGATGTAAAGAGGACAGGCTGACTGGGTGTTGTTAAATTAATGAGCAATTTTCTTTTTTTATCTTTTTTTTTATGTACATTGATTCCAATATTCTAATGAGGAGTCAAAATTTCAAAGTAATTTTTCCTAGGTGATAAATTACACTGAACAAGATGTTCCCTTACTGCAGGATGTGAAGGTGCAAGTAGAGGGCGGCCGGTCCCGCTCGACTGACCTAAGTGCTCATCTGTCCTGCTTTTATAGGAGCGCACAGTGCTGCCTATATACCTTGTCCTGCAACTAGGGGAAGTGAATTTGTAAACGACAGATAATCTTAGTTCAGTCGGTAGGCGGTTCTTGAACTTAAAAAAAATTAACCTGTTTTAAATTCATTCAGAAAAACGAATCTTAAATCTATCTGAGGGTACAAAACATTTAACTTATTACATAGACGGTGTAAGATCATATGTGTAAGACCACCTCCTCACTCTGCATTGTATCTTACCTACTAGGAAAAATTACTTTGAAAATTTAGACTCCTCAAACAGTGCTAACATTAGAATATTGGAATTAATACGCATAGGAAAATTCGCACCCCAACTTATCACCACCCAGTCAGCCTACCCTCTTTATATTTTTTGATTTTTTTTTTTTTGTCCTCTTGTTTTTTCTTTACATATAACTTTCACACGCTTTTATTTGTCAACATCTCCTTGATATATGGCATAGTTTCTGTACCGAAACGTCGAGAAATAAAGAGGTTTTATGTAGCTACACTGACGCTTTCATTCATCTTACACAAATGATATACATAGTAATGCAGTACTTCTATTTCTGGTGTGGTACTCATGATGCGGTCGAATGACTCATTGAATTCTCCCACAAGTTGAACAACACAAAACTCAGAGCGGATCAGTACAACTTAAACCTGCTCCACAACAACAATCCATACACAGACAGTATCCAGTGTTGCCACAGTACCAAACTTCAACTAGCTCATAACACATCGGTAAATATTAAGAAGAGTCGCAAGGCTCTTATTTCCTTTTTTTTTTTTTTTTTTTTTCGGCTCTTATCCCCTTTAATGTTGGGGACGTGCTGGGAAAGCGGGTTTTTCGGGTAGTGCAAGATAAAATAGATACCGCCTCTTACAAAAAATAAATAAATAGATAAGTAAGTGAATAAATAAATAAATAAATAAATAAAATAGGGAGCTGGACTCATGATCTTATTCATGATACTATAGATGGCTCAAGACTACTCCTGAGCCAAACATTTGTATCAACAGATCTTGTAATAAAACAAAATAAAAAAAAACGATAGACGGACAACAGGTAGCATCTATCGCATCACTAGTTCTGACATCTAGCTCGCGACATTTTCTCCAGGAAAAATTTTTATACAGCGTCAATCATCCTTCCATTTGTCTCTCCACACAATCCCAGCAGCACCACCATCCATTTCCTTCCTGTTTTTTTTTCCACTCTGGCATGTCCAAGTTGCCTCAGCTCTACTTGAACCATTTCACTCATGTCTCTGGCATACTTCACATACTCCAACATCACATGCACCATCGTCTCATCCTCTCCCATGTCACACATCTGGCACACTTTGCAGTGGGAATCGGATCATTCCATGCAATGTGCCCTATTTTGAAAGAGATCACCGCCCAGTCTTCCCTCATATCACTTTTCATACATCGAGGCCTCTTTCTCTCTATACCATTCCCAAGTACTCTCTTGTTCCATCATATTCTTCCATTCACTTTCCCACACGCTCACCTATTTTATCTATCTCACTTTTCCATTTTCTTACATCCCATTTATTCCAAATTCATTCCCATTCATTCCAAACCCCAGCTTATTTTCAAGCCACTCTACTACCATCATGGAACACTTCCCCCTCATGCTACTCCTAACATTACATGTAAATATCTTTCTCACTTATCTTACATCATCCATTCCCTCTAACCTAGCTTTGTACCTCAAGGCTGCCTTTACATGTCTCTCTCTAAAAGTACTCCATCCCATATCTCTTTTCTAAGCCTTTATCGCTGCATACCTTGGTAGTACATTCAGTGTCACTCTTTTCTTCTTTATTCTGTCCTACTTCTAATTTTTCTAATTCATTCTCATTTCACGGAATCACATTAATATCATACATAATGCTCGGAACATGCACGCTCTTCCAAACCTCTCGCAGCACATCATACGTACTTCCTCTCATCCTTGCTGCACATCATAGTCGACCCACCCACTGGTTCACCAGCCTTCACACATCCATTCAGACTCATCCAAACCTCTTGGTACTTGTATTCATCTGTCCGTTGAAATTAGTTTCCTCACAGTCTCCCCACTAAATTTTTCTCATTCTTTTATCTATTCACAATCATTACCTTGCTTTTCTCACTGCTAAATCCCACTTCAAAATCTCATCCATACCCATCTATAACATCCAACAAACTTTGGAGCTCCTCTGCCGATTCACTCATAACGACTACATCATCTGCATAAAAAAAAACACTCATATCATTCCTCACACTCACTTCCATATTCATTCCTCTTATTCTGGCTGCTACGTCCTCTGCATATAAGCTAAAAATGATTGGTGATAAAACATCCTTGTCTAGCTCCTCTCTCACTCTTCATCCAGACGGTTTCTATATCTCCTATAGTCTGTATTTAACTATTGTGTCTACGTACGTATTTCTCACTATATTAACTATCTTTGCAGTCAACCCAATCTTTTATAAGACTTTACCTTGCATTTTTTTTTTCACCCTATCATAAGCTTTCCCTAAGTCTTGAAAACCTAAGTACTTACAATTTATGCAACAGAGTCACCCTGCAATCTTTCCACTTTCATGGTACGCTTTCCTCTTCCCACACATGGTTAAATAGCTCAATCATCCTACCAATCACGACTTCCTCTCCTTTTCATACGTTTCATAGTGACAAGGTATCTCACCTGGCCCTGCTGCCTTCCCATTCTTCTACTTTTTCACATATTTCTTCACTTTCTCCCTGCTGATTCTTTCATTCAACTCATCCGCATCCTTCATTTACTTCTCTTGTCTGAAGTACCTTGCTTACACCACCAATCTCTTCTCAAAATTCTGTTATCGCCTTTCTCATTTCTTCATCCTCTGTCACTACTGGCACATTCACCTTTAGACTCTCCATATTTTCACTGTCAGGCATCCCCTCACCCTTCAGGAATCTGTACCATTCTCGGCCACCCTCAACACCTTTCTCTCTTAGGGACTGAATCACACTTCTCTCACGTCTAACTTTAGCATTTCTTTCGTTTCTACTCTCGCTGCTGACTCACATACGTTGCTCATGCAATAACTTTTAGTATCCGTACTCTCATGCCTCCTTTTTCTCAATTGCCTGCACACCCTATTTAGTCTCTTTCTCTTCTTCCTAGCATCCGTAATCTCTTCACTCCACCACGGCTTATATATACTTTTTCTAGCACTCATTCCTATATACCCTATCCGGCTGACTGCTGCATTCCTCACACATTCTCTACAAGTCTATCATTCAGTTCATCCACCCCATTCATCCTCCCAGGTTTTCTCACTGTAGTCTACGTAGAAATTCTCCCATGTTACATCATTCAACCTCCACTTTGTTCTCTTACCCTTTGTATCCCTTTCCTCATTTTCATACAACTTACATTGTAGCACCAACATGTTAAAGTCCGAGACAATATCAGTCATCCCGTTCTCGCCTGTCCACATGCAATCCACAATATTACGCATTCTTCCATTCACTAACATATCAGTCACAGAGGAGGAAGCAGTAGACACCTGCCGAAACGATAATTACTTCCAGTGAGGTCTAAAGCACTGTTCAGGGGGTGCTGTGAACTTATCATTAAACCCAGCTGTGACCTCACTGAATGTTTCCCTTTGTGTCTCACAACACAAGGGGGCAGTCACAGCCTATCCTCTAAAGACTCTAAAGACAATTCTCTTCCTCCACACAAAACTACAAGCACCTAATAACACACACACACTTCACTCAAAAATTTTAAAATCATCATGGCCTCATCACCAGCCTCGGAGTCCCCATCTGGGAAGGAGACTATGAATGTCCCCAGGTCGGACTGCCTTTCTGTCGACGACCTGAACTGCCTTTCTGACACCCCCTCAACTTTTTCTTTATAAACTTCTGCAACATTCGCGGTCTAAGATCTAATTTTCAATCTGTAGAACACCACCTCTCCTTTTTTAAACCTCATCTTCTTTTTCTCACAGAAACTCAGGTGTCTTAGGCAACTGAGAGTAGCCCCTTTTCTGTTCCCTCCTTTTTTTTTTTTTATGTAGGAAGGATACTGGCCAAGGGCAACAAAAATCTAGTAAAAAAAATGCCCACTGAAATACCAGTCCCATAAAAGGGTCAAAGCAGTGGTCAAAAATATGAGGATAAGTGTCTTGAAACCTCCCTCTTGAAGGAATTCAAGTCGTAGGAAGGTGGAAATACAGAAGCAGGCAGGGAGTTCCAGAGTTTACCAGAAAAAGGGATGAATGATTGAGAATACTGGTTAACTCTTGCGTTAGAGAGGTGGACAGAATAGGGGTGAGAGAAAGAAGAAAGTCTTGTGCAGCGAGGCCGCGGAAGGAGGGGAGGCATGCAGTTAGCAAGATCAGAAGAGCAGTTAGCATGAAAATAGCGGTAGAAGACAGCTAGATATGCAACATTGCGGCGGTAAGAGAGAGGCTGAAGACAGTCAGTTAGAGAAGAGGAGTTGATGAGACGAAAAGCTCTTGATTCCACCCTGTCTAGAAGAGCAGTATGAGTGGAACCCCCCCAGACATGTGAAGCATACTCCATACAAGGACGGATAAGGCCCTTTTACAGAGTTAACAGCTGGGGGGGTGAGAAAAACTGGCGGAGACGTCTCAGAACACCTAAATTCATAGAAGCTGTTTTAGCTAGAGATGAGATGTGAAGTTTCCAGTTCAGATTATAAGTAAAGGACAGACCAAGGATGTTCAGTGTAGAAGAGGGGGACAGTTGAGTGTCATTGAAGAAGAGGGGATAGTTGTCTGGAAGGTTGTGTCGAGTTGATAGATGGAGGAATTGAGTTTTTGAGGCATTGAAGAATACCAAGTTTGTTGTGCCCCAATCAGAAATTTTAGAAAAATCAGAAGTCAGGCGTTCTTTGGCTTCCCTGCGTGATATGTTTACCTCCTGAAGGGTTGGACGTCTATGAAAAGACGTGGAAAAGTGCAGGGTGGTATCATCAGCGTAGGAGTGGATAGGACAAGAAGTTTGGTTTAGAAGATCATTAATGAATAATAAGAAGAGAGTGGGTGACAGGACAGAACCCTGAGGAACACCACTGTTAATAGATTTAGGAGAAGAACAGTGACCGTCTACCACAGTAGTAATAGAACAGTCAGAAAGGAAACTTGAGATTAAGTTACAGAGAGAAGGATAGAAACCGTAGGAGGGTAGTTTGGAAATCAAAGCTTTGTGCCAGACTCTATCAAAGGCTTTTGATATGTCCAAGGCAAAAGCAAAAGTTTCACCAAAATCTCTAAAAGAGGATGACCAAGACTCAGTAAGGAAAGCCAGAAGATCACCAGTAGAGCGGCCTTGACTTA